>NW_024735554.1:14364540-14380476 GCF_018991925.1 Homarus americanus | reverse complement strand
CACATGGTGTAGTAGCTCCGCAGATGGTCAGGAGGGACCTCACGTGGTGTAATTCCTTCACATATGATGTTATGAGGGGGCCTCCGTGGTGTAGTAATTCCTCACATATGGTGTTATGAGGGGCCTCACGTGGTGTAGTAATTCCCTCACAGATGGTGTTATGAGGGGCCTCACGTGGTGTAGTAACTCCTTCACATATGGTGTTATGAGGGGCCTCACGTGGTGTAGTAATTCCCTCACATATGGTGTTATGAGGGGCCTCACGTGGTGTAGTAATTCCCTCACAGATGGTGTTATGAGGGACCTGACGTAGTGTAGTAATTCTCTCACATATGGTGTTATATGAGTGAGGTGTGGTCCCAGGCCTTCCTATCATAGACGGATTAACACATCGCTGGTTGTTGGGTCTCATGGGCCGTTATCACTGGGTACCTGGGACCTCATTGTGTGAAGGTTAACTTGGGTACGACTGTTACTGTTGAGTTCTCACTGACTTAAGCACTGTTCACCTCTGTTTAACACTGGTTCCATTCCTTTCCTAAATGAAATAGTAACTTCTGGCGAGAACTTATTGAAATTCCGGTGGGGAGGAGGGTTCAGGGGAGGGAGTTGGTATGGGCCAACTTAACAGTTGACCTGGCTGCTCGGAGAGGAGCGCCAGGTACGTCTTGACCCTTCGGTGGTCAAGGATGTAGTGGTGGTGATGGTGGTGATAGTGGTGGTGATGGTGGTGGTAGTAGTAGTGATGGTGATAGTGGTGGTGATGGTGGTGGTAGTAGTTGTGATGGTGATAGTGGTGGTGATAGTGGTGGTAATAGTTGTGATGGTGATAGTGGTGGTGGGTGGTAGTAGTAGTGATGGTGATAGTGGTGATAGTGGTGGTAGTAGTAGTATGGTGATAGTGGTGGTGATGGTGGTGTAGTAGTTGTGATGGTGATAGTGTGGTGGTGGTGGTGGTGATAGTGTGGTGATGTGGTGGTGAGTAGTTGGGGATGGTGATAGTGGTGGTAGTTGTGATGGTGATAGTGGTGGTGATGGTGGTGGTAGTAGTAGTGATGGTGATAGTGGTGGTGGTAGTAGTAGTGATGGTGATAAAGGTCGTGATGGTGGTGGTAGTAGTAGTGATGATAGTGGACGTAATAGTTGTGATGGTGATAGTGGTGGTAATAGTTGGGTGATAGTGGTGGTATGGTGATAGTGGTGATGATGGTGGTAGTAGTAGTGGTGGTGATGGTGGTGGTAGTAGTAGTGATGGTGATAGTGGTGGTGGTAGTAGTAGTGATGGTGATAAAGGTGGTGATGGTGGTGGTAGTAGTAGTGATGGTGATAGTGGTGGTAATAGTTGTGATGGTGATAGTGGTGGTAGTAGTAGTGATGGTGATAGTGGTGGTGATGGTGGTAGTAGTAGTGATGGTGATAGTGGTGGTGGTAGTAGTAGTGATGGTGATAAAGGTGGTGATGGTGGTAGTAGTAGTATGGACAGTGGTGGTAATAGTTGTGATGGTGATAGTGGTGGTGATGGTGGTGGTGATAGTGGTGGTGGTAGTAGTAGTGATGGTGAGTAGTGATGGTGGTGGTAGTAGTAGTGATGGTGATGGTGGTGGTAGCAGTAGTGATGGTGATAGTGGTGGTAATAGTTGTGATGGTGATAGTGGTGGTAATAGTTGTGATGGTGGTGGTAGTAGTTATGATGCTCTCTTTAGGTCGGCTTTGCTCTGCCTCAGGGGAACGAGAGCATCGGCCCCAAAGCCGACAACAGTTGCAGATATTGACTTTGAGACAACAGTCACTGAATGCCGCATAGATCTGCGGCTCAACTAACTCAACACAGCTAGGGTAGTTACTTATGTATTAGGATAGTTAATTTTAAGGTAATAAAATGGCGGCGAAGGTGTGGCGATTGGGGGAGGCTGGAGGCCACGTCAAAAAAAAAATGTGATGCTGGTGGTAGTAGTGGTGGCGACCTGTGGTGTAATGGTCAGCATGCTCTCCTCGCTAGCGAGCAGACCTGAGTTCGATCCCCGGGTAGGGTGAAATTATGGGCAAGTTTCTGTTAATCGATTTGCGGATCGTATTCCGGGGTAATGGTTAGCCAGTGCAGTTGGCGAGTTATCCGGTCTTCTCGGACTATTCCTTGACACTGGGTCATGCAGCTCGTTAACTCAGGGTGTGGTTGTGGTGTTGGCGACAGCTTTTACACCTTAAACAAATTCACGTCTAGGTGACCCTTGGGCCGGCCATCCTCGTTAACACGAGGGGCAACTATTATTATTAGCAGTGGTGGTGTGGGAGAGCAGCATCAAGGCTACCAACACAACTAACACAACTACCACATCCTCTCTCCCTCCACTACCACCACCACATCCTCCCTCCACCACCATCACTACTACTGCTACAACTACCACCACATTACATACACACACACACACGCACACACACACTATATCACGTTTCGTTTAAATTATATTTCTCTCTCTCTCTCTCTCTCTCTCTCTCTCTCTCTCTCTCTCTCTCTCTCTCTCTCTCTTCATGTTTGAGATCTTGTTGTTATTTGTATACTCGTAACATCTGTTTGTTATATATATATATATATTGTTTGATATACAGTATACATTTTATTTGGCACTGTCAGGTGTGTTTTTATGCATAAGTGTTATGTATAGTTAAGTCTATGTATACCTGTCCTGCTTATGTATTATTTCGTTTATATATTTTCTAATTATGTATGTGGCTGTTAATGTTCTTCCTATGTAATTTCAATCAAGATGAAGTTAGTGTTACTCCCCGTCCGTCCCTCTACCCATCCGTCCAAAAGATTTTACTTTCAATAACTTAAGAAAAACTCAATGAACCTGTATGAAATCTGGTGAACAGGTTTATATCATTAATATCTAGATTGTGGCCGATATTCATTGTTTTCTATAAATATTTACCGAAGTTGTGACCTTTTGTATTTGATGCGATATTTTTTTTTTTTTTTGGGGGGGGGAGGGGAGTGGGCGGTTAATATCACCCTTAGTAGTGTGTCTGTCTGTCTGTCTGTCTTTATATTTATCTTTTATATATATTGGGATTTTTTGTGCAAGTATATTTTCTTAATGGTTATATTTGATCTTTGTTTACGATTTATTTTTTATTTTTTACCTTTATTTTGTCTATTTTTGGCTTTATTTCATTTATTTTTGGTCTTATTTTGTTTATATATCTTAAGTATTTACTGCCATGTCATCTGGGTGTGTAGGTCGGTGGGTCATAAGACACAGAGGTCAGTTGTCAGGTGCTTTCATCTACCTGTGAGTCGCTCTTTGGGTGAAAGTTGGCCTCCTGTCCTGGATGGGGAAGGTAGATACAGGTGAGGCGTAACCGACTATGAGTCCTACCGTGGTTGTGGGTGTGTGGGCGTGGTGGTACAGGACACACACACACACACACACACACACACACACACACACACACACACACACACACACACACACACTACATGGTTCACCAGGTACACGCCGCTCATTCGCCACCTGACGGGGAAGACAGAGGGAACAGCAGGTATTAGAGTAACGGTGTTGTAGAGACGGGTGGAGCAGACAGGAGGGAGGAAATGACAGACGGAAGAAGAGAGACACAGGAGTTGGGGAAAACGGAAGAGAGTGGGAGAAGGGAAGAGAGGAAATAAATCGAGGAAATGGGATAGGTGGGAAGGATGAGAATGGTAGATGGGAGGGAGAGAGGGAGGGACTGGTAGACGGGGAGGTAAAGACAGAGAGGAGACAGAAGTCGTTGCGAAGGCCGGACTGTGGATTAGGGTGTGTGTGGGTGTGTGTGTGTGTAGGAAGGGAAAACACGTGGTGCAGGTGTGTAAGACGTCATACATACAGACTACAGGTGTGTAAGACGTCACATATATATATGCTACAGGTATAAACAGCTGCCACACATTACAATAGATCACAACAGTTATATTTATGGTGGTAATAATTTTTTGGTAGTGTTTTAAGTGCGAACCCAGAACAGTGTATATGTATTATGTGTATTTATTATGTATTATGTATATTTGTGTTGTATGTATATTTATGTGTGCGTATTATGGTATCGAGTATCCAATAATTTAAGCTGAGAGAGAGAGAGAGAGAGAGAGAGAGAGAGAGAGAGAGAGAGAGAGAGAGAGTATATGAATGTTACGTGTTTGTATACAGTTGAGGATGACCTTTGAGCGTGAGAAATAAACACACAGGAGAGACAAAAATTTTTTAATATGTTTGACCTGACTCTATTGACTAAGTGTGTGTGTGTGTGTGTGTGTGTGTGTGTGTGTGTGTGTGTGTGTGTGTGTGTGTGTGTGTGTGTGTGTGTGTGTGTCATTACGGATACTTTCACGAGAGAGAGAGAGAGAGAGAGAGAGAGAGAGAATGCTAATCCACATTGAATCAGACGCTGAGAAACATAACCAGACAGACAGACAGAGGTTAACAAGGTGGTGCAGCCAGTCAGAAATACATGCTTCGGAACCCACCAATTATATTCCTCTTCTCTCTCTCTCTCTCTCTCTCCTTTATTAGCTAAGTCTACATTCCTCCTCTTCTTCTTTCTTCCTCCTTCCTCTTTCCATTTCTTCCTCATTCTTCTCTCTCTTTCGTCCTTCTTTTCTCTTTCTCATTCTATTTCTTTCTTACCTCATTCTTCTCTCCACCTCCTCCTCTCCTCTTCGTTCCTCTCTCTTCCTTCTACTTCTTCTCTCTTCCTCCTCCTCCTCCTCCCACAAAAAATCACAAGTCAGGTTTTTCTCATAACTGGGGAACGAAGACGAATTCTCAGTGGATCTTACGTTAAATTTATCCCCTTAATTTGAGATCGTTTAAACTACTGAAAGAAAAGGGATTCCATGAGTGTCTTGCATTGTAGGATTTTAAGGTGGGATAAAAGGATTTTGGTCCTCTTTTAAAGGGATTTTACAGTAGGATTAGGGATTTTGTGTCTATATTAAGGTGTTTGTTAGGTAGGATCAAGGGTTTGTATATACGTGAAGGGGATTTTAAGTTGGGATAAGGGATTTTGTACCCATCTTAAGGGGATTTTTTAGGTAGGATAAGGGATTTTGTACCCATCTTAAGGGGATTTTTAGGTAGGATAAGGGATTTTGTACCCACCTTAAGGGGATTTTTAGGTAGGATAAGGGATTTTGTATTTAAGTTTAGTTGCCAAAAAAATTTATCTGGCTCACTTCAGCTACAACACAAACTCTGGTGACCAAAATGGCGTCTGAATTGGCCTAAGACTGTGCTGCTTCTCTTACGACGAATTTCACTGAGAAAAATATCAAAAGTTAGGTTAAGTTACAGTAGATTAGGTTAGGATAGAGTAGGTAGGTCAGATGAGGTGAGGTTAGGTTAGCGAACCCGGAACCCTTGCCAGTGAGTCATTCTTGGCTAGACCTAAAGGATATGTAGGTCGTCCTTGGTCAGACCTGGAGGATATGTAGGTCGTCCTCGGCTCCTAAGATCGTCCTTGGTGAGATCTGGAGGATATGTAGGTCGAGGATGAGGAGGGGGAAGGATGCGTGGGGAGGATGACGTCAGACCACAATTATCCTGTGGTGCCTCCACTTGTGTGTCGCCTCCCACACGCTCTCCCACGTACCGGGGGGGGTGATAGTGAGGAGGATCAGGTTACGGCTCTCTCATTGGTCAAGGTCGAGGGTTAGAGGTCAGCAAGACTATAATAGTTCAGTTTTTTTTTTAGATTGTCCACGAGGGGGCTAGTTTATTGGGCACCCCCTTACATCCTGTGTAAGGTGAAGCGCAGAAGCGTTTACAGTGCCCATCGGGGAAGCACGCGGAGTTCATGCTTGCCTTTACCCCTTATAGTTCAGGTCAGTGTCATGGTTTCTGAGTTCAAGATCAAGGGGGTGAAAGGTCAAGGTCGAAGGTCAGGCCAGGTGGAGGAGAGATAGAGTTGGTGTCGCACCTTTAGTAATATTATCATTGTAAATTTATTATTAATAGGTCTGCAGGTGGTCGAGACGTCGCAGTCACTCTCTCCTCCTCCTCCCTCCTTCAACATTTCCTCCTCCTCCTCCTCCCTCCTTCAACCTTTCCTCCTCCTCCTCCTCATCTTCCTTCCTCCCTCGTCCCTCTTCTTTCTCCCTCATTTCTCTCTTCCTTCTCTTTTCTCCCCCATCTTTCTCTTTCCCCCCTTCTCCTTCCTTCTCATCACTCTCACCCCACCCTTGCCTCACACCCTTGCCTGTCACCCTTGCCTCACACCCTTGCCTCTCACCCTTGCCTCTCACCCTTGCCTCACACCCTTGCCTCTCACCCTTGCTCTCACCCTTGCTCACACCCTTGCCTCTCACCCTTGCTCACCCTGCTCTCACACCCTGTTCTCACACCCTTGCTCTCTCACCCTTGCCTCACACCCCTTCTTGCCTCTCACCCCTTGCCTCTCACCTCTTGCCTCCCAAGCACCCTTGCCTCACACCCTTGCCTCACCCTTTGCCTCTCACCCTTGCTCTCACACACCCTTGCCTCACACCCTTGCCTCTCACACCCTTGCTCTCTCACCCTGCTCTCACCCTTGCTCTCACCCTTGCCTCACACCCTTGCCTCTCACACCCTGCCTCTCACCACCCTTGCCTCTCTCACCCTTGCCTCACACCCTTCTTGCCTCTCACCCTTGCCTCACCCTTGCCTCACCCTGCTCGTCACCCCTTGCCTGTCACTCCCTTGCCTCTCACCCTTGCCTCTCACCCTTGCCTCATTAATACACCCTTGCCTCACACACCGTCGTCTCAATTCTTACCTCTTTCTACGTAAGGATTCCACAAGACTCCTGCGTTATTATTTTTTTTTGTCTCTCCACATCGACAACTCACTGGCTACAAAAGCTCTGGGAAAACAAAATGGCGTCAAAATTACACACACACTCTACCGTACAGCTAAACAACTTCTCCGACTGTTAGTGTTAAAGGGAATATTTTTTTTACCTTACGATCTTTTGACAGTGTGTGGTGTCCGGAGGTATTAAATCAGATTATGTTATGGACAGGTATTGGGATCCTCGCTACACCTTTTAGTATGATAGGTGTGTGTGTGTGTGTGTGTGTGTGTGTGTGTGTGTGTGTGTGTAACATTCGAATAATAATAATAAAAACATTCCCAACATCATGGAATCGATCAAAAATTTTATTAAAAAAAATCCATCTTTTTCTCATTGCTATCCTCTTGATATATAAATCGCGACCTAACCTAACCTAACCTAACCTAACCTGACCTAACCTAACCTAACCTGACCTAACCTAACCTTACGGACATCACAAAGACGAATCCAGTGAGTTAACTCTTGTCTCATGTTTACAAAAGGTGCTGGAAAGGTTTTAGTTTTATAATTGCAATATTTTTTAATGGGTTTACAGACGAGATATAAAACAGACCATATAGGTGTACATGTCTGGGTGACGGTCGGGCAGGTGACAGCGTTGGTGGTGTTGCTTACCTGGTGTGAGGGGACAATGTTGGTGGTGAGGTGGAGGTAACAGGAACGGGTTGAACACTTAGTGCGATTGGTGTGTGTGTGTGTGTGTGTGTGTGTGTGTGTGTGTGTGTGTGTGTGTGTGTGTGTGTGTGTGTGTGTGTGTGTGTGTTTATGAACCGAGGATCTGTCTCTCCTTCCTTCTTGGTCCCCACTCAATCTCGGGGGTGAGGAGTATAGAAAGAGGGGGTGGTGGGCTGAGCGAGGGAGATCACACATCACGCAGCACTGCACGAATTCCCAAAATGGTCGATCTCAGTGAATGTTGGGTAATGCAGCGGGGTGTGTGTGTGTGTGTGTGTGTGTGTGTGTGTGTGTGTTTCGTTTGCTGCTTGTCACACAAAGTAGTTGGCGTACACACAATGCCATGCGTGAGGAGTAAATACTTCGAGCATTCTTAATACTTGTTAACATTGATCTTTGTTTGTACCACGTGATCTCTGTCAGCCAATCAAGAATCGGTGTGTCAGCTTGTGTTTACACCCAACGATGCTCTTCCACCAATCACAGATAATTACACCACGACTAGCAATGACCATCCACCAATCACAGATAGTAACACCACCACCAGCAATGACCATCCACCAATCACAGATAGTAACGCCACCACCAGCAATGACCATCCACCAATCACAGATAGTAACGCCACCACCAGCAATATCAATCCACCAATCACATACAGAATACAGTAAAAACGTCACCACACGCTCAGAAACGGAACAATAGAGGAGATTGACAACTCATCCGTGGTCTCGTGGCCTCGTTGCCGTCCTCGTAGATTGTGTTTTGTGCAGGTAAGGATTTATGGTCCGTAAATATCCCGGGTAGGAGCCAGACACCGCCAAAAGCTGATCAGGGTCAAGAGGCTGCAGCCATTATACTTTAACGTGTAGTGCTGTGTGGGAGGGGGAGAGGTGCTGTGTGGGAGGGGGAGAGGCAGATGTGTTGGGGGGAGAGGCAGTGGTGAGAGGAGAGTGTGGGTGAGAGGGGATGTGCGTGGTGAGAGGGGATGCGCGTGGGTGAGAGAGGGATGTGTGTGTGGTGAGAGGGATGTGTGTGGTGAGGGGATGTGCGTGGTGAGAGGGGATGTGCGTGGTGAGAGGGGATGTGCGTGGTGAGAGGGGATGTGCGTGGTGAGAGGGGAGTTTGGGTGTAGACGTGTTATCGCAAAATTTGTTCTGCTTCCTATAGTAATAATTTCATACTGTGAGTGATCTATGACAGGCAGGTGACAATGCTCCAACTACACCTGTAATTATATATGTAGGAATGATGCTACATACAGTACATACATACATACACAAAAGTGCATCATATAACACGTTTATGTATACCAGCCCACAAGCAGTTCACCTTGGTTGATGACACCTGCCTTGACGTTAATGAAACTCCTGTTAAATCATCACCAGGTGTCTATATAGGGGGCTGAGGTCTCCTGCGGGGGCGGTGGCAGGAGGAGTGTGGTGCAGGTGATGGTCACTAGGGGGCCACACACACACACACACACACTCAGGTCTACCCTTATATAGTTGACTCTCTCTCTCTCTCTCTCTCTCTCTCTCTCTCTTCAGTGCCAAGTGTGTGAGTGTTGAGTAAGGTGGACTGACTCCTTTCTTTATTTTCTCTTTTTTTCTCTTGCTTTTTTTCTACAATGTGGCTGGGAAGAAAATTGACGGTTGCGGGAAACTTAACAGATTGACGGGGACAAAATTGACGGTTGCGGGGAACTTAACAGATTGACGGGGACAAAATTGACGGTTGCGGGGAACTTAACAGATTGACGGGGACAAAATTGACGGTTGCGGGGAACTTTAGCAGATTGACGGGGACAAAATTGACGGTTGCAGGGAACTTTAACAGATTGACGGGGACAAAATTGACGGTTGCAGGGAACTTTAACAGATTGACGGGGACAAAATTGACGGTTGGTGGAAACTTAACAGATTATGGGGACAAAATTCGACGGTTGTGGGGAACTTAACAGATTGATTTGTCAAAATTGACGGTTGCAGGGAACTTTAACAGATTGACGGGGACAAAATTGACGGTTGCAGGGAACTTTAACAGATTGACGGGGACAAAATTGACGGTTGCGGGGAACTTTAGCAGATTGACGGGGACAAAATTGACGGTTGCGGGGAACAAGGCTGACCTGGGGAGAAAATTGGCACGAGTTGTTGACACTGCTGCAAGAATCGCTGGTGGGGGGGGGGGAGAGGAAAGAAGGCACGTTCCTCACCCAACCTCCCTACCTCCCCCTCCTACCTCCAAGACCTTATAACCTCTCCCTCCTACCTCCAAGACCTTATCCAC
The DNA here is from genome assembly GCF_018991925.1 of Homarus americanus. Lineage (NCBI taxonomy): Eukaryota > Metazoa > Arthropoda > Malacostraca > Decapoda > Nephropidae > Homarus > Homarus americanus. Next base: position 14,370,642 of record NW_024735554.1, on the reverse strand, counting down.
CACCTTGATTTCCACTGCAATTTCCACCCTTATGGCCATTGTATATAAGACCGTAATTAAATTTTCTCCTCACCTGCCGGGTTAAGTTCCTTCTGGTACATCTTCGGTTGTAGGAGACTGGTGGTAGTGGTGGTGGTAGTGATTGTGGTGGTGGTGGTGGTGGTAGTAATTGTGGTGGTTGTGGTGGTTAAGCGAGGCTGAGTGAGGGTCGTTATTCTAGAAATATCTTAATTACGTTGACCTCAATGGTGTAGTGTGGTTCTTGTTTCCCTGCATGGTGAGGGAGGGAGAGAGGGAGGGAAGAGTAATTGATAATAGTGAAGGGGCAATAGTGAATGGGTAAGAAAGGGGGGGGGAGGGCAAGAGGGGAAGAAGACGAGGGGATAAATGGATGTGAAGGAAGGGAGGGAGGGAGGGAGGGGGGGGGGCAAGAACGGGACGAGACAGTGTGTAGTGTGTGTGTCTCAAGGTGGTTATAACACTAATGAGTCAACAAGGTGTGAGGGAAGGAAGAGAGAATGGTGACGCATGGGTGTGTGTGTGTGTGTGTGTCCGTTACGGTGACGCAGAGACGGTTGGTCGTGGTGGCGGTCGTTAAAGGTCTAACTGAACTACTTGTAACATACAGTGGTTAGTGTGGCCAGTGTTTTTTTCTTTATATTTCGTCATTTCTCTCTCTTATAGATATTTCAGTGATATTATTATTATTATTATTATTATTATTATTATTATTATTATTATTATTATTATTATTAAAGATATTCCTTTTTATTATGTATAGACAATCAAATAATATATATTAAACTTTTAAATGAAATCGAAGCAAATTGGACTACCATCATGGTTGCCAACTGCCCCAGACTCTTACGATTGTTAGTTAAAAATGTGCTGTTACTTTACTTATTGAGACTTTGTGAGAGTGTTTTGGGTGGCCGCCAGCACGTGGTTGTGTTAGTTGTTTACCTGTGTCGTGGACTCTGTGTTTACATTGGGTTTTAATTAAAGGTGTGCTGGAAACTTTCATTATTACTAGAGATATTTCGTTGGTTGAGTTGTACAGTTATACTAAGTGTGTGTGTGTGTGTGTGTGTGTGTGCGTGCGTGCGTGTGTGTGTGTGTGTGTGTGTGTGTGTGTGAACGTCGCTGCGGGTCTCGTATCGGCTTCTTCATTCACCTTAACACTCACCAACCTTGGTGACATCCGTAATAACTCTCATCATTGTGTCATAGCTGGATGATCGTCATACTCTATTCCGAGTGACAGTAAAGTAGTAGTGTGAGGCGAGACTCCAGGCACAGGTGTATCCCTGACCAGCACCACCTGTAAACTAATAAGGAGTTAGTTACCTTGAGATGCCGGAGAGCTGCCGTGTCCTTGTTTATTTCCATGCCCACGTCTGTCCTTGTGTACGTAGTTACCAGTGGTCGTCCGTAACGTATACATCTCGTCCTTAGAATCTCTTCAGTAAAATATCCAACACTTCCACGGACGACTTTCAGGTAAAAATCTGACCTTGAGTTCGATAATACAAGTTCACTCAGGTTCAATATTCTCAGTTCTCAGGCAGTTTTTTTAATACGTGAGTTATCGCTCCTTTTCATAGGTTTTCGTTCAGTAAAAATACAGAGAACTTATATGTATGGCAGCTTAAGTTCTCACCATAGTTTAATAGCAATAAAAATCTGGGTTATTTTTTTACGAGTTTTGGCTGGGTCCTTATTAGCTTCTGGGGAGATTAAGTGTACATACATACATACATACATACATACTGTACATACATACATACACAAATGACAGACATAAGAAATGGTGTTTAAGGTGTTTATTGTTAATTTATGTCATAGTAATTGTTGATGGAAATGGCTACGGAAACATTTGACAAGAAGACATTTACCACAACACCTCCAGCACTCGGAAGGTTCAGTCAAGTCAGTATTGTTTTTAGTCACTTTGTATGTTTTATTATGTTTATATAAATAGTTTTTTGTTTAGTCGTCTAATATTACGAGTTTGTGATCCAGTATGTTAATTACAGGTGGGTGTATGATAAGGTGAGAGCAGCGGGCCAAGAGTTACCTGGCCATATAGAGTAAAGTGGTCATCCCTCACCTCTGCCTGGCTAGACAAATATGGCGGTCACAACAACACGGGCGGGAAACTGATCCTGGCGGCGTAAACACTTGCTGATTACAGGTATCAGGCCGCCAACACCTGAGAGAGAGAGGTGGGCGGCGAGGAGGGGGGGGGTGGGAACTGTGGTCTTGATTTTGACATAGACATTGATAGAGGACTAGAGGAGGGGAGAGGAGGGGGAGGGAGAGGAGGGGGGAGGGAGAGGAGGAGGGGGAAGGAGTGGGTGTGCGTGTGGTGAAAGTTTAAGAGTACTCGACGGAGGAGGAAAGTAGGACGCTAAGCAACACACTATTTTGAAACATTTTTTTTTTTACTCAACACAAAAACACATCACTTGCTGCCCTTAAGTTGCATCCACCATTACCTGATCGTGCTGTAGATGGTAAGGCAGTAGTCATGACAGTGAGGAACAATATGAGACCATGGATGATAAATATTGGTATATGAGGGCTGTCACTAGTCGCGTAAAATTTCAGAGCATATCGACCCCCACCTGCACAGATAGTTGCTTTAACTACTCTACCTGTTTATGTATATATGTATAATTACCTTATCGATAACATCAGGTGCATTGGAAATACATTAAATTTTCTGTATACGTTTTAAGAGAGAATTGGGTGCGGTGGCTGAGTGGTTATCATGCTAGTTTTCAGTCCACTGGTCACATGAGTTCGAACACCCATTCAGAAGGTAATGTTTGTTTAATATCCGGTGTTTGTGACTACTGAAGGTGGTGTAGCCGCATCAACACCAGTTTGTCGCGGAATAATACAACTAGCTCATGGTATTACGGGGGGGGGGGGTACACCTGTTCTGTCTACACCTGTCTGACACATTTGGTTAGGTTAGGTTCATTATTAATTCTAACTTGACTATAGGTTACATTATAACCTTATACCCTAAGTGTTCCTCCCTTAGTCCTTCACAAAACACACACACACAAAAATCAAAGTCAACCTGATTTTAAAACTAAGACCATTCAGAGGAATTAGAAAGTGGAGACGTTCATTAATATAACCACGAAAGAGAGTTGAAACCTCCTCCTCTCCCCCTATAAGAGCACTCTCGTCATTGGTTGAGTGTTATTAAATGTATAAGTGTAAGAACTAGGGCGAGAGAGCAGCACCACCACCATGACCTTCTGAACTCCGACCTGTGTAGGATTCGATTATAAAAAAGGGAGAGTTGGATCGTTTAGCCCAGAGGATCGAAGGTGTTTACTGTGGTGTTGCGTGATGCTTATACTTATCCTCCAGGTTTATTTTATTTATTTTTTTCTCCTTCGGGGCTTCTCGTTTACATGTAATGATAGGGGTGGTTGTGAGAGGGTTGTGAATGGGGTTGAGAGGGGTTGTGAGTGGGGTTGTGGAGGGGTTGTGAGACGGGTTGTTAAGAGTGGTTGTGAGTGGGGTTGTGGAGAGGGTTGTGAACAGGTTGTTAAGAGTGGTTGTGAGTGGTGTGGGAGTGTGGGGATTAAGGTGGTGAGGATTGGGGTGGTGGGGGTTGTGGTGGGTGGGGTGGTGGTGGGGTAAGGTGGTGGGGGTTGTGAGAGGGGTTGTGAGAAGGGATTGGGGTTTGTGGGGTGTGGGGTGGGGATTTGGGGGTTGGCGGGGTTGTGAGAGGTTGTGAGAGGGGTTGTGAGGGGTTGTGAGGAGGGGTATTAAGGTGGTGGTGGGGTATTAGAATGGTAGAGAGTTTGTGAGAAGGGTTGTGAGGGTTGTGAGAGGTTGTGAGGTTGTGAGGGTATTAGGTGGTGGGGTTTGTGAGGGTTGTGAGAGGGGTTGTGAGAGGGTTGTGGGTGGGGTATTGGAGTGGTGAGAGGGGTTGTGAGAAGGGGTTGTAGAGGGTTGTGGGGGGGGTGTGGAGTGGTGAGAGGGGTTTGTGAGAAGGGGTTGTGAGAAGGGTTTGAGAGGGAGCTGTGAGGGGTTGTGAGAGGGGTGTGTAGTGGTGAGGGGTTTTGGGTTGTGAGAATTATTAGAGTGGTGAGAGGGTTATGAGAGGGTTGTGAGTGGGGTATTAGAGTGGTGAGAGGGTTGTGAGGAGGGGTATTAAGAGTGGTGAGGTTGTGAGAGGGGTTATGAGAGGGTTGTGAGAGGGGTTGTGAGAGGGTATTAAGAGTGGTGAGAGGTTGTGAGAGGGGTTATGGGGAGGGGTTGTGAGGAGTTGTGAGAGGGGTATTAAGAGTGGTGAGAGGGGTTGTGAGAGGGGTTGTGAGAGGGGTTGTGAGAGGTTAGCTCGATATTTTCACTAGACTGGACTAGGTGAGAAGTGATTTGTTTGTCTCACTTAAGCCAAGATACAAATATGGCGGCCATGATGACGTCAAATGTGACCTGAGACTATACATACCTTAACTATATACTTAATACACGATGTTGATTGGCTGTTTGGTTAATGCGCGATGCTGATTGGTTGTTTGGTTAATGCTCGATGCTGATTGGTTGTTTGGTTAATGCTCGATGCTGATTGGGTGGTTGGTTAATGCTCGATGCTGATTGAGTGGTTGGTTAATGCTCGATGCTGATTGGGTGGTTGGTTAATGCTCGATGCTGATTGGGTGGTTGGTTAATGCTCGTGCTGATTGAGGTTGGTTGGTTATTGCTCGATGCTGATTGAATTGGTTGGTTAATGCTCGATGCTGATTGGTGGTTGGTTAATGCTCGATGATTGGGTGGTTAGTTAATGCTCTCGTCTTTGATTGGTTGTTTTGGTTAATGCTCGATGCTGATTGGTGGTTGGTTGTCACTCGATGCTGATTGGTGGTTGGTTAATGCTCGATGCTGATTGGTTGTTTTGGTTAATGCTCGATGCTGATTGGGTGGTTGGTTAATGCTCGATGCTGATTGAGTGGTTGGTTAATGCTCGATGCTGATTGGTTGTTTGGTTAATGCTCGATGCTGATTGGGTGGTTGGTTAATGCTCGATGCTGATTGAGTGGTTGGTTAATGCTCGATGCTGATTGGGTGGTTGGTTAATGCTCGATGCTGATTGGGTGGTTGGTTAATGCTCGATGCTGATTGGGTGGTTGGTTAATGCTCGATGTTGATTGGCTGTTTGGTTAATGCTCGATGCTGATTGGTTGTTTGGTTAATGCTCGATGCTGATTGGGTGGTTGGTTAATGCTCGATGCTGATTGGGTGGTTGGTTAATGCTCGATGCTGATTGGTTGTTTGGTTAATGCTCGATGCTGATTGGGTGGTTGGTTAATGCTCGATGCTGATTGGTGGTTGGTTAATGCTTTCGATGCGCGTTGGTTGTTTGGTTAATGCTCGATGCTGATTGGGTGGTTGGTTATTGGCTCGATGCTGATTGAGTGGTTGGTTAATGCTCCTGATGCTGATTGGGTGGTTGGTTAATGCTCGATGCTGATTGGTGGTTGGTTAATGCTCGATGCTGATTGGTGGTTGGTTAATGCTCGGTACTTCCAGTTGGGTGGTTGGTTAATATGATGCTGATTGAGTGGTTGGTTAATGCTCGATGCTGATTGGGTGGTTTGGTTAATGCTCGATGCTGATTGGTTGTTTGGTTATTCTCGATGCTGATTGGTGGTTGGTTAATGCTCGATGCTGCTGATTGGGTGGTTGGTTAATGCTCGATGCTGATTGGGTGGTTGGTTAATGCTCGATGCTGATTGAGTGGTTGGTTAATGCTCGATGCTGATTGGGTGGTTGGTTAATGCTCGATGCTGATTGAGTGGTTGGCTAATGCTCGATGTTGATTGGGTGGTTGGTTAATGCTTGATGCTGATTGGGTGGTTGGTTAATGACCCCTTGTGACTTCTCCTTCGTGTGTATCTGTCTCCTACTTTCACTCTTTAATCTTTCTCTTCTCCCGTTTCTCTCTATTCTTCTTTATCTCCTCCGCTTCTCCCATTCTCTCTATCCCATTTCATCTTATTTTTCATTATTTATCTCCTTTATTTCACCCGTTGTCTCTCCTCCTCCTCCTCCTCACTCCGTCCCCTTCCC
>NW_024735554.1:14252040-14359540 GCF_018991925.1 Homarus americanus | reverse complement strand
CAGTAACACCGACAGAGGTTCAGTAACACCAAACAGGTTCAGTAACACCAGACAGAAGTTCAGTAACACCAGACAGGTTTAGTAACACCGAACGGGTTCAGTAACACCAGACAGAGGTTCAGTAACACCAGACAGAGGTTCAATAACACCAGACAAAGGTCCAGTAACACCAGACAGAGGTTCAATAACACCAGACAGGGTTCAGTAACACCAGACAGGGGTTCAGTAACACCAGACAGGTTTAGTAACCAGACAGGTTCAGTAACACCAGACAGAGGTTCAGTAACACCAGACAGAGGTTCAGTAACACCAGACAGGTTCAGTAACACCAGACAGAGGTTCAGTAACACCAGACAAAGGTCCAGTAACACCAGACAGAGGTTCAATAACACCAGACAGGGGTTCAGTAACACCAGGTTGAGACTCTATGATGGTGTAGGCCGGGGCTGGACACATAGTATTGACCGCCGCGTCTGTTGTTGTGTGGTGTTGGGCCGGGCTACAGGTCCTCCTCTCTCTGTGTGTGTTGACAACCTCTCAGTATTCACACTGTTATTTACACGCACCAACACTAGTATACGATATGGAAATACACCAGAACGCAGAAGTTTGTTATGTTATTACTGTCGGCAACTGTGGATGAAGGTATTGTGTTTGGTTCTGTTTGTGTGTCTGTCTGTCTCTCTGTCTATCTGTCTCTCTGTCTGTCTGTCCCCTAAATAACTCTAGAACCAGTTTGCCTTTACACAAAACTTGGTAGGTTTGATCCACACGCGACAACAACCCATGATAAACTTGGGGTGAAAATCGTGCTAAAATTGACCAAGTATTGCCATGGTAACACCTACAGGTTTTCGGTGGTTAAAAACGGTGATGGTTAAAGAAATGGTGGTGGTTAAAACGGTGGTGGTTAAAAAGAAAATGGTGGTGGTTAAAAAACGGTAGCCAGTAACGGTGTCATCAAGTCGATGTTTACTCAGCCTTGGTAACGGTTCGCGGGCACAGTTTGTTACCGCTGGGATGATGCTTATTATTATTATTATTATTATTATTATTATTATTATTATTATTATTATTATTATTATTATTATTATGGGGCCTTAGTGTGCTACAGCCGTCACCTCCTCTCTCTCCGTCTATCTGTCCGTCCTTGCCTTCTCTCTTCCGTCTGTCTGTCCATTCCCTACGTCTTTCTGTCCGTCGTCCTTACCTCCCATATTCGGTCATATCTCTTCATATGGTTTTACAATAAGCTTAACAAAGTTCTTATCGGATCCGCTGGTGACCTGGACCCCATTTAACACCCAGGTCAATAAAAGTTCCATAAGTCAGCAATGTCCGTCTTTCCTGACTTGTCTGAATAAGTGACCCAAGGGTTATTTTCCCCCACCTGAGGATTTTGTTTCTTTATTATCGTACTTTTTATCATTCTATTCGCTGCCAGACGTACAGCATACGTCACTAACGCAGCTATGATGACTAGTTCTTGGTTATTCATAGTTTGATAAATCATATTATTATTATTATTATTATTATTATTATTATTATTATTATTATTATAGGTGTATTATTATTATTATTATTATTATTATTATTATTATTATTATTATTATTATTATTATTATTATTATTATTATTATTATTATGCCTCCAATAAGTAACAATAGAAGCACATTGGTATGCCGGTGTTGATCGAGGTGTGTCTCAGTATACAATATTAGTGTACAGTACAACAACAACCAATTAATCGGGACAGAATAAATGCTTTATGCTTATTTGTTTAATACACATTCAAATGAAGCTATTCATATGTAGATAACCTCTCTCGAATTTCAGAATGTTTGCAGCGAAATATCCAATTGATGGGTACTTTTGGCTGGGTGGGGGGCGGGTGGCTGTGGGGGTGGAGGAAAGGGTGGTCGTGGATGTGGGGGGTGAGGTGTGGCATCTCGGTGATGGTTTCAGTATACGTGTGTCATATTTAAAACCCCGTGCCTGAACCTAAACTCTAAACCCCGAATCCCCATATTCCGAACCTGAACCTAGCCCCGAATCCCGTACCTAGAATCCGAACCCCCGAACCCATAACCTTGAAACATCGAATCCGGAACCCGAACCCCGAACCTTCAACAGAGATAACAGGCCACTTCCAATTAATGAAACCTGACTTTCTCAATCTTTATCACACTAAAAATCATCCAAAATATTAAAACATTTATATCTGCCAAGTTCAGGTGAATTTTTACGGATAATGGCAGCAAACCATTAGAGATAACGTGAACCATCAGAAAAAAAGGTAACATTAATAGGGTAAAGGTGCCTTTACACTCCACATGGGGTTCGTTAGCAGTGTACAGTACACGGGCGTTAGAGGCGGTGGCTGTGCGTTAGTGGTGTATACAGGCGTTAGAAGCGGTGGCTGTGTACGTTAGTGGTGTATACAGGCGTTGAAGCGGTGGCTGTGTACGTTGGTGGTGCTATACAGGCGTTAGAGGCGGTGGCTGTGTACGTTAGTGGTGTATACAGGCGTTAGAAGCGGTGGCTGTGTGCGTTAGTGGTGTATGCAGGCGTTAGAAGCGGTGGCTGTGTACGTTAGTGGTGTACACAGACGTTGGGGCGGTGGCTGTGTACGTTAGTGGTGTACACAGACGTTAGAGGCGGTGGCTGTGTACGTTAGTGGTGTACACAGATGTTAGAGGCGGTGGCTGTGTACGTTAGTGGTGTACACATACGTTGAGGCGGTGGCTGTGTACGTTAGTGGTGTACACAGACGTTAGAGGCGGTGGCTGTGTGCGTTAGTGGTGTACACAGACGTTAGAGGCGGTGGCTGTGTACGGTAGTGTGCACAGACGTTGAGCGATGGCTGGTATGCGTTAGTGGTGTACACAGACGTTGGGGCGGTGGCTGTGTGCGTTAGTGGTGTGCACAGACGTTAGAGACGGTGGCTGTGTGCGTTAGTGGTGTACACAGACGTTAGAGGCGGTGGCTGTGTACGTTAGTGGTATACACAGACGTTAGAGGCGGTGGCTGTGTACGTTAGTGGTGCACAGACGTTAGAGGCGGTGGCTGTGTACGTTAGTGGTGTACACAGACGTTAGAGCGGTGGCTGTGTACGTTAGTGGTGTACACAGATGGTGTTTGTGTGTACCGTAATGAGGTTTGTGTTTCCTATATAAGTGAATTAATGAAGTTATTTATACACTGACAGATTAGTTTCTTTATTTTCTGTCATCCTTTGTGTGTGTGTGTGTGTGTGTGTGTGTGTGTGTGTGTGTGTGTGTGTGTGTGTGTGTGTGTTTGGTTAAGTTCTGTCCATCCTCCGTTTTTGCCTCACTGAGATATCATACACACAGACTCTCACCCCTCTCTCCCCCCCTCACACCTCCTCACTGTCCCCTCACCCCCCCACTCATCCTCGGTCCTCCTCACCCTCCCCCACTCCCCACCATCACCCCTACCATCACCACCACCACCCCTTATCCACCACCACCTCTCCCATCACCACCCCTCTCACCATCACCACCCCCTCTCCACCATCACCTCTCCACCATCACCCCTCTCCTCATCACCACCACCTCTCCACCATCACCACCCCCCTCTCCCTGTCACCACCCCTCTCCACCATCACCACCCCTCCTCCATCACCACCCCTCTCCACCATCACCACCCCCTCTCCCCACCATCCACCCCCTCTCCTCCATCCACCCCTCTCCCACCATCACCACCCCTCTCCCACCATCACCACCCCCTCCCCACCCCCCTCTCCACCATCACCACCCCTCTCCACCATCCCCACCCCTCTCACCATCACCACCTCTCCATCACCACCCCCCTCCATCACCACCCCCCTCCTCCACCATCACCACACCCCCTCTCCACCATCACCAACCCTCTCACCACCACCACCACCACCACCACCTCTCCCCCATCACCACCCCTCACCATCATCACCACCCCCTCACCCATCACACCACCTCTCCACCATCACCACCCCCTCTCCACCACCACCACCACCTCTCCATCATCACCCACCTCTCCACCATCACCACCCCCTCTCCACCCACCCCTTTCCCTTCCACCTCCCCTCTCCACCATCACCACCCCGTCTCCTCCATCACCACACCCTCACCACCATCACCACCACCTCTCCACCATCACCACCCCCTCTCACCACACCTCCACCTCTCCCCCATCACCACCACCACCTCTCCACCATCACCACCCCTCTCCCACCACCACCTCCTCCATCACCACCCCTCTCCACCATCACCACCCCCTCCTCCACCCACCACCACCCCTCTCCACCACATCACCACCCCTCTCCACCATCACCACCCCTCTCCCACCACCACCACCCCCCTCTCCACCACCACCACCCCCTCCCACCACCACATCTCCCACCACCTCTCACCATCACCACCCCTCCCACCACCACCACCACCTCTCCATCATCACCAACACCTCTCTCCACCATCACCACCCCTCTCCTCCATCACCCCTCACCACCATCCCACAACCTCCTCCATCATTACCACCACCTCTCCACCATCCCACCTCCCACACCCACCACCTCTCCACCATCACCACCCCTCTCCACCACCACCCCGTCTCCACCATCACCACCACCTCTCCACCATCACCACCCCCTCTCCACCATCACCTCTCCCCATCGCCGACACCTCACCATCCTCACCCACCACCTCTGCCATCACCACCCCTCTCCCCACCTACCTCTCCCCATCACCACCACCTCTCACCATCACCACCCCTCCTCACCACCACCCCCTCTCCACCATCACCACCCTCTCCACCATCACCCCCTCTCCCACCATCTCTCTCCCCATCTCCACCCACCTCACCATCATCACCACCACCTCTCCTATCCTGCCCGTCTCCCCCATCACCACCACCTCTCCCCCCACATCCTCACCCCCTCTCCACCACCCCCTCCTCCCACCACCACCACCTCTCTCCCCATCACCACCCACCTCACCATCATCACCGCCACCTCACTCCCCATCCGCCTCTTCACCACCACCACCTCTCCATCATACCCACCACCTCCCTCACCATCACCACCCACCTCCTCCACCATCACCACCCCCTCTCCACCATCACCACCTCTCCATCATCACCACCACCTCACCATCATCACCACCACCTCTCCACCATCACACCCCCTCCTCCCCACCACCACCACCTCTCCCCATCACCACCACCTCTCCATCATCACCACCCCCTCTCCACCATCACCCTCCCTCCTCCACCACCCCCTCTCCTCCATCACCACCCCTCTCCATCATCACCACCACCTCTCCACCATCACCCACCCCCCTCTCCACCTTCACCCACCCCCTCTCCACACCACCCCTCCTCCCAGCACCCACCCCCCTCTCCTGCCACCCCCCTCTCCCCATCCCACCCCCTCTCACCACCACCACCTCTCCACCATCATCACCCCCCACCACACCCCCTCTCCCACCATCACCACCCCCTCTCCCATCACCACCCCCTCTCCACCTACCCCCTCTCCACCATCCCCCACCCTCTACATCCACCACCACCCCTCTCTACCACCACTACCCACCTCTCCATCATCACCATCACCTCTCCACCATCCACCACCCCTCTCCACCACCCCTCTCCACCACATCACCACCCCCTCTCACCATCACCACCCCTCTCCTCCACATCACCCCCCTCTCCACCATCACCAACACCTCTCCACCATCACCACCCCCCTCTCCCACCACCACCACCACCCCCCCTCTCCCACCATCACCACCCCCCTCTCCACCATCACCACCCCCCCTCTCCACCACCACCCACCCCTCTCCCACCATCCCCAATGCTCCTCATCACACCCCTCTCCCACCACCACCACCCCCTCACCACCAACCCCTCTCCACCACCGCCCCCCTCTCCACCATCACCAACACCACCTCTCCACCATCACCACCTCTCCACCATCACCACCCCCTCTCCTCCATCACCACCCCCCTCTCACACCATCAACCCCTCTCCACCTCCCACCCCCTCTCCTCCATCACCACCACCCCTCCCCACCACCACCACCTCCCTCCCACCATCACCACCCCCCCTCTCACCATCACCACCTCTCCACCATCACCACCTCTCCCCCATCACCAACACCTCTCCCACCATCACCACCACCTCCCACCATCACCACCACCTCTCCACCATCACCACCCTCTCCACCATCACCAACACCCCTCCACCACGCCAACACTTCTCCACCATCACCCTCCACCACCGCCAACACTCCTCTCCACCATCACCAACACCTCCACCATCACCAACACCCCCTCTCCACCATCACCACCCTCCCACCAACACCGCCAACACCCTCTCCACCATCACCAACAACCAACAACCCTTTCTCCACCATCACCAACACGCCCTCCACCATCACCAACACCTCTCCACCACCGCCAACACTCTCCACCATCACCACCAACACCTCCAGTCCCAAATCTTTGATCTGACGGTTACAAAACGGAGTTTAATTTACACTTCACTCACTTAAGTAGTTTTCTCCCTCCCGGTGAAGAGTTTGACCTCACTTAGGGCAAATTTTTTCTTGACGTGTGATGGAAAACAGAGAAAATGATCGTTTGTTGTTGTGTTAATAGAAAGATGATCGAGGATAAACATACAACGAATTGTATATTCATTCATCTATTTCCCTTTACCAATGAATGTACAAGATAAATTCAAACTGGATATGACCATATATTCACAGCACAAAGACACGTACATACATATCTCTCTCTATATATATATATATATATATATATATATATATATATATATATATATATATATATATATATATATAAATATATATATAAAAAAAAAAAAAAAAAACTTCAGTAAGCAAAAGAAAACACTGCCCTACTCACTCTTGAAGATGAATAAAGAAAGCGCTTAAACTCGCGTTTCTCTCTTACAGCTATACCACAACGCACCTACAGTGATTTACGCATATATATATATATATATATATATATATATATATATATATATATATATATATATATATATATATATATATATATATATATATATATATATATATAGTGATTCAGCAAAGAGTACATTAAATTGGAGGATGAAATCCCTGGATAATTCTAAACCACAATGTTTCTATGGTAAAATATCAGATTCTGCATATGCCCACGTGTCGTGACAGGTGTGAGCAAATTAAATATAGTCCAGGGATTCTGAAAAGCGTCAGACAATCAATAGTGCGACGTGTACAGGTCTGCATTGAGGCAGAAGGGGGCAACTTTGAACATTTCCTTTAGGTTGTAACAAAGAGGGGTCACACTGTAGAGATCTGTGAATAAATGATTACAAAAACCTACGGGAGTTTCACTTCAAATTCACTCTCATTAATACAACATCTTAAATGTATTGTAACATGGAAACTATGCAGAATGTGATATTTTACCATAGAGACATTGTGGTTTAAAATTACCCAGGGATTTCATTCTCCAATTAATGTACTCTTTGCTGAATCACCCTGTATATACAAAAATCACACACATACATATTCACAGATCAACGTAACAAACACACAGGTGTGAAAAAACACAATATACATACATATACACACACATGAACATGTACACTTACTAATAAGAGCAACACAAACACACACACACAGAGTTAGCACAAAGAGAAAGAGGTGAAATAAAGGAGTGTTGAAAGGGTTGTTGTTGATGAAGGTCTATGTGACACACACACACACACACACACACACACATTGTCCTACCCAACCCTACCTACACACCTCCATCACACACACACACATTGTCCTACCCAACCCTACCCTACCACACACCTCCATCACACACACACACTGTACACACACCACATTGTCCTACCTACACACCCATCACACACACTACTACACACCTCCATCACACACACACACACACATTGTCCTACCCAACCCTACCCTACCTACACACCTCCATCACACACGCACACCATACACACAAAAAAAAAACTTCCTAGAAATAAAGACAATTCCCTCTTCCGAGAAACAGTCGCGTGGGCAGATAGTGAAAGACTTCTTAACCCAATTCTACCGTCTATTGCGCCACCCTGAGTGCCATACAGTCTTACCGTGACCCTCCTAGTGTTGTGGGCGAGGAAAGATGCCGAAGGGGAGTGAAGGGCATTCGTGGAAGCCAGAGTGACTGTCTCCCAAATAGTGTGCGAGATGTTTCTGAAGTGGCCTCTTAACCTAATCTAATTCAGGTTAGGTTAGGTTATGTTAGGTTGGGTTGATTATGGTTAAGCTACGTTACATTAGGTTAACTTTGGAGCACCTTTCACGAATTGAGCGGAACATTTACAAAGAGTATATATGTGAAGGGGATCATCGCGTTGCTTCCACCTGATATGAAAAGACTAAAGCAAAATATTATTTAGTGGAGAGAGAGAGAGAGTGGCGGAGTGCCAGGGTATGACCAACTATTATACTTCTCTCATATATTCTTAGAACCTTCATCCTCATTTTTTGTCGCGGCAAGTTCTGGGAAGTGTTAACTGTGTGTGTGTCCTCCCTCTCAGCTCACATGCAATATATTCTACTGTGATTCAGCAGGCGACGCATCGCGTTACGGCAGATTCTCAAGAGCCAATTTGACACCATTTAAGACGCTACATTTGTGTTTAATTTTACGTTAGTCAGACAGGTACATATACTCTACGTTCTTACGCCTTTATTTATGGAGCAGATTTACTTCAACGTCAGGCAGTGCGGGAGAAGAAGCACTATTGGTTACATCATTTAGTAGTTTGACCAATAAAAAAAAACATTTTTATATTGTGGACCTAAAAACAAAAACAAGCAACCAATCAGAATCAAGCATTATAAACATTCTTAAGGTGATGGGTATAAAAGTCTATTGTTTTGCTTCTTTCATTATTGAAAATCCGATAAATATCAAACATTCTTCCCTGAAAATGTATCAGCATTGTTCTATAGAGAATTAATGAAAAGAAAACTTGTTTTAATAAGTAAATGTGGGGCAGGTTTATCCCCTTGCGGCCTCTTCGCACAGGCTCTACTACGAGACCGTTGTGCCTCTCCGGCAACGTGTAGAAATATCGTACTGCATTATTGTTATAAACGCTTGGCAGCGTTATTCCAGCTATTATCAATATTTTAATTTAAGATCTTTTGTTTGGCTAAAGTATCGTCATCGTCATCACCATCACAATTATCTCTTCAACTCTACCTGGCCATTGTTTCATCTCTCAATTACATAATATTTCCCTCAGTTGCTTATTTCCCCTGAGATATATTCTAAGATGCCTCCGAGGACCAAGTTAAATATGAGTTGTTAACAAAGTCTCTTATATACACACGACATGTATATACATTCTCGAACAACAATTAAATACTTTGGATAGTTTATATATATATATATATATATATATATATATATATATATATATATATATATATATATATATATATATATATATATATATATATATCAAGACACTCCTCCACATAACCAATATTCCCCCATACACAAATACCTACATATACAGTATACAGAGCGTGTTAGTGGAGAGAGGCACACCTTCTGCTTTAGTGGTTTATAATAGTTATAATGGAGTTCTCGTGTTTCAAGATAGCCCGAGATCATCAATCCTGACTGGGGAAGATAAATCCGGATGCACGACTCTCAGGCGGATCTTGATCACGAACGCTTGGCTGGGAATCCACTCCACCCTGTGTTCTTATTCAGGAATTTACGAGTTTGTTTTGACAATGAATAAATTTGTCTCTGAAATGTATATACTGTGATGTTATTGGTTTAAGTAAAATATTAAACTAATGATCGTTGAAGCGAAATAATTATAAATAGTTACTGTATATTGTTATATTTATTAAGATTTGTGTTTTTTTTCGGTATTTATAATTAGAATATTTCTACTTACAGTAAGTTTAATACTTAATATTTGTGAATATTATTGATAAAAACATAATACTGGTTTATTTTTTACCTGACTATGGCAGACTTTGCGCGCACACACACACACCTACCTACACACAACTTACCTACACACACCTACCTACACACACAAACACTTCCAGCCACCCATCTACCCCCCCACACACAAACTTATACCCTCCTACATACATACATACATGCACCTACCTAACCCCACACACACACCCACGTAGGTTCCAGCAAAAATACAAAATAATATTTCTCATATCAACCATTGTTCACAGCTGACATATTTTATGGAAAGGTTGACAGTAATTGCCTTGCACCATGTCAGCGCCCAATGTTATGTTACAGAGGGCAATATCTTCGTAAGGAATTACATTACGTTTGTCATGTTTGTTTGTGTCCAAGTAAGTCACAAGTCTCTGTACGGGTGCGTGGACAAAGGAGAGAGTGATGACTTATGGGGGGTGGAGGTGGGGAGGGGGGGAGGGGCTGTATAAATTAGAGAATAAAGAAATTTTAGAGAATAAAGAAGATTGAAGTAAGAGATGCAAAATATATCGAATGAATAAGATGAGAATATATGGAAGAAGAAGAGGAAAAAAAGGGAAGGATTATAATATTGTAATTAAGTGACACACACACACACACACACACACACACACACACACACACACACGCACGCACGCACGCTCTAAAAAATCTAACCCTGGACCTCCGCGTGTGAACAGGAGTCCTTGTGGCGCCGTGGAAGCGACTACCACGGCGTCACAAGGGCAACAAAAACAATCCTAGGCCTTGTTTTATTTCACATAACGTCTGGTCATTCTCCTTATTTTTAAGCAACGTGAACCTCCATCGGGGATTGCCCGAGCCAACTGTGTGGTCGAAGTACCATTTTACCGAATCCAGCTAGGAAACACGAGGCTACATATATGTGTCAACAGTTCATATATACAGTACACACGGACTTTCACATACAAGCAACACCTCACTCGTCGGGAGTCGGACCCTGGACCTCTGCGTGTGAACAGGGGTCGCTACCACATAGTTGGCAAGGACAATCCCCGATAGAGGTTCACGTTGCTTAAAAATACGACGAATGAACATGTTGGAGATTCAATCGTAGTGAAGTTTACCTCCGATATTATTATAAAGGATTGGCCAGTAGGGCTAAGAAAGAGATAAGAAGGGCAAAGAGGAAACATTAACTAAAGGTAGGAAGGAAAGCGAAGTCAAACCCCAAGAGATTCTTCCAAATGTGTCAAACAAAAACTCAAGACAAGATTGGACCATCAGGTCAGATACCGACGAACTAACGGATAACGACGGAGAAATGACCAATAATCTGAACAGATATTTTTAATCAGTTTTCACTACCGAAAACTGCACATGATACCCGAGGCACCGACTATATATAGAGATCGTGAAGAAAATAGATTAAACGAAATAGTAGTGACTAGTAACGAAGTTAGTAAACAAACATAAACCAAAAGCTAATAAGTCGCCAGGTCCCGACGAGATATTTACCAGATTCCTCTGGCCCTTAGCAAACTTATGTAACATGTCATTAAAAACTGGTGTAGTACTAGAGTCCTGGAGGATAGCGAATGTGATACCGATTTACAAGAAGGGAGATAGATCTCTATCCTCTAACTACCGTCCAATTAATTTAACATAAATTTCAGGCAAATTACTGGAAGCAATAATTTCAAACTCTTCGAAATCATCTGGAGAAGCACAAGTTTATCAATGATTCCTAACATGGCTTCACAAGTGGGCGTTCATGTCTGTCAAATCTTTTATCATTCTTTTCAACTGTTTTCGAATCGGTGGATGATGGACACGATTATGATTATGGTTTACCTCGACTTTAGCAAAGCCTTCGACAGGGTCCCCATGAAAGACTAATACGTAAAGTGGAGGCTCACGGAATTGGAGTTGTTCTAAACTGGATTAAGGCCTGGTTACAGAGTCAGCATTAATGCCACCAAATCCGAGTGGGGTGACGTCACTGGTGGCGTACCCCAAGGCTCAGTACTTGGACCATTACTATTTATTATATACTTGAACGAAATAGATATAGGCGTAGACAGCAACATAAGTAAATTTGCAGATGACAATAAAATAGAGCGTGTAATTTAATCTGACGAGGACTCTGCAAAACAACAGGAAGATCGAAGCAACTTTTTCGTATGGTCTGAGAAATGGCAGATGAAATTTAATGTAGACAAATGTAAAGTACTTAGTCTGGGAGATGTAAACAGAGAAACCAGATACCAGTTGAACAACGTTGATATAGAGAAATCCGACTGTGAGAAATATTTAGGGGAACTAGTAAATATGAATCTTAAACCAAGACAACAATGCATAATTGCTCGAAACAAGGCTAACAAAGTAATTGGGTTCATACAAAGGTGTGTTAGTTACAAGACTAGCGAGGTTATCTAAAACTATATCTTGCGCTTGTGAGACCTCACTTAGATTACGCAGTTCAATTCTGGTCGCAGTTCTACAGAATGGATATGGAATTCCTAGAAAGCATACAGGGGAGGATGACAAGACTAATCTTGGGTACTAAGAACCTTGAGTACAGAGACAGATAAAAGCATCTTAATTTACACTCCCTCGAGAGACGTAGAGTGAGGGGCGATATGATGGAGGTGTATAAATGGATGTCAGGGCTACACAAAGGTGATATAACAAAAGTACTTAAACTATCCAACCAGGAGCGAACTCGTAGCAAAGGTTTCAAATTAAACAAATTTAGATTTAGGCGCGAGATAGGTAAACACTGGTTTGGAAATAGAGTAGTGGACGAGTGGAACAAGTTACCAAACATCATCATTAAGTCGAATACGCTGGGATAAGTTGGACGGATATATTTACAAAATCATTAGACACTGGAGTTGTGCCAGAGTTGTGGAAACAGGCATATGTAGTACCCATATTCAAACAGGGAGACAGAGCATCAACGTCAAATTACCGGCCGATCAGTTTGACGTCAGTAGTGGGGAAATTACTTGAATCAATTATAGCAGATAGCATCCGATCGCATCTAGAGAAAAGCAAATTAATCTACGACTCTCAACATGGGTTTACAAAGGGAAAATCGTGTCTAACAAATCTGCTAACTTTTTTTAGGAAAGTCTTCAATACGTTTTCATTGTGGATTTACATGAAATATATATATATATATATATATATATATATATATATATATATATATATATATATATATATATATATATATATATATATACTCTCCCAACAGTAGCTTCACTTTGCATGACGTCATCAACAATACAACACATACTATTCCTCTTACCTTCACTGCATGACGTCATCAACATTGCATATCATGCACATACTACTCCTCTTACCTTCATTGCATGACGTCATCAACAATACATCACATACTACTCCTCTTACCTTCATTGCATGACGTCATCAACAATGCATCACATACTACTCCTCTTACCTTCATTGCATGACGTCATCAACAATGCATCACATACTACTCCTCTTACCTTCACTGCATGACGTCATCAACAATACATCACATACTACTCCTCTTACCTTCACTGCATGACGTCATCAACAATGCATCACATACTACTCCTCTTACCTTCATTGCATGACGTCATCAACAATGCATCACATACTACTCCTCTTACCTTCACTGCATGACGTCATCAACAATGCATCACATACTACTCCTCTTACCTTCACTGCATGACGTCAATCCACCTTGTGTAATGTTCAGTGATATTTACCTGAAAAGACAAGAAAACATAACATTACAAGCTTGAACATTACATACACGATTATTTATATATATATATATATATATATATATATTGATAAAATCATACGGGAAAAGGGAAACAACGGAGCACCTTAGCTTTCGTCTTTATTCAAGACATCTTCAGAGGCAACTGGATTACATGGACAGAGAGAGGCTTAAATATACAGGGTGACCTTATTAAACATGAGGTCAGGTCATAATGATGTCATCCACTAATCCCCACACCAACACCAACACACACGTAGGAGCTTAAGAGAAGGGGGCGACGCGACTAGTCAGGTCAGGTCAAAAATAAGGGACCCACTAAATAACTATCCTACATCTAGATCAAAGGTTTTCAAAGCATTTTTAACCTTGGGCCACCCCAGATATGAGAGCAGTACTCCAAGTTAGGACGAATGAATCCCTTATATACTTGAAGCAACTGCTCAGGAGTGAAGTAGCTACGACATCTGTACAGCATTCCTAGCTTTCGGGAGGCAGCTTTAGCAATGTTGAGGATGTGTAGCTTCCATGACATATTAGAGGAAATGGTGAGACACAGCATATCTATTTTAGAATATGGCAGAATGATTGTGCCCTGAAATGTGATTGATGGGAGAACATCTAATTCAGAAAGTGTAATTGGTAAATACGGAATTTTATTACTATTAAATTTAACCAAGTTTCTACCTCCCCATTCGGAAATGCTGCACAGATCTGCATTGATAGATGAAATACTATCAGCTCTAGAAACAGATCTAGTTTGAGAATTAGGGGGAAGGGGAAAATGTGAAGAAGAGTGAAGAGTAGAATCATCAGCGTAAGAATGGATAGAATTAGTCGTAGTGTGAAGTAAATCATTGATAAAATGAAGGAAGAGAGTAGGACACCACTATTGGTAGAAAAAGAGCGAGAGATCGATCCCTCGACAACAACTGACATGGATCGGTTCTCAAGGAAGCTAGAAATTAGATAACAAAGTGGGGGAGAGAAACCATAAGAGGGAAGTTTAGAAAGCATAATCCCCAAGAGAGGATGACCAAAGATGGGTGCAGTAGGAGAGCAGATCACTAGTAGATCTCGCTTGGCGAAAGCCATACTGGTGATCCGACAAAAGAGAATGGCGCTCAAGGTGACGGAGAAAATAAGAGTTCAAGATATTTTCGAAAATCTTAGAGAGGGATGAAGTTAGGGCAATGGGGCGATAGTTAGAGGGATTAGAATGGTCACCCTTCTTCGGGATGGGCTGTACCAAGGCGCGCGCGCACACACACACACACACACTACAACAAAATTCAGCCCATAAGAGCCCGCACCGATAGATATAAGAACAGCACCATCCCATCTATTGTTAAAATAATAAACAACTCCTGATTTATGTACTGTACAGCCCTGTAAATGTATTCAATGCATATTATAGCATTATGTCTAAATCAAATGTAAGTCTGTATATTTTCAGCCACCGGCTGCAACTCTATTAATAAACCGTTTATTATTATTATACATATTATTACACACACACACACACACACACACACACACACACATAAATGCTGAAGACATATTGTACGCAAACACACCCTTACAGTATATATAAAATATTTCTGATTTATTTTAACTAATCCGTATTGACCACCGTATCATTAATAATAATAATAATAATAATAATAATAATAATAATAATGATGTAGTAATAATAATAATTATAATAAATGATAATAATAATGATAATAATATAATCATAAAACTACTGTATTTATAATAAATGATGATGATGATAATACGAAATTTCAAAGTTAATCCATTAACTTGTCAAACTCAAGTTACTTAAAAGAATCCAGTGTAAATATAGTAATCACCACGGGAACGGTTTGTAATTAGCCAATGCTTCCTTCAATGGACCAATCACGTTCCACCTCCACGAGAAGCCAAAAGGCTGTCTGCAATTGGCCGACCTTGCCTCGAACTCCACTCCAAGTTTCTTCAGTAAGCTTGAGGTGCTTCAGGCCTTCAGGGTGGTAGTGGAGGAGTATTATACCAAAGGAAGTCTTCAAGAGAGGTGCTGAGGATCCCAGTGATGAAGACGTCCCTGAAGGAGAGGAAAAAATGAAAGTTCCTGAAGTGGCCACAGCAGAAGTATGTCGTGGAGAGCCTTGGAAAGTGCGCTCAAGATATCCCTCCGGGCCAGTAAGACGCAGAAAGTGAGAGGGTAGGAAGGTGAGGGATAGGACGATGAGGGGTTGGAAGGTTATGGGGTAGGAAGGTGAGGGGTTGGAAGGTTATGGGGTAGGAAGGTGAGGGGTTGGAAGGTTGAGGGGTAGGAAGGTTATGGGTAGGGAGGTGAGGGGTTGGAGGTTATGGGGTAGGAAGGTGAGGGGTTGAAGGTTAGGGGGTAGAAGGTGAGAGGGTAGGAAGGTTATGGGTAAGTAGGTGAGGGGTTGGAAGGTTATGGGGTAGGGAAGGATAAGGGGGTAGGTAGGTGAGGGATAGGACGATGAGGGTTGGAAGGTTAAGGTGTAGGAAGGTTATGGGGTAGGATGGGAGAGGTAGGACGATGAGGGGTAGGGAAGGTTGGGGTAGGGAAGGTTGGGGTAAGAAGCTATGGGTTGGAAAGTGAGGGAGTAGGAAGGTGAGGGGTAGGGAAGTGAGGGGGTGGGAAGGTGAGGGGGTAGGGAAGTGAGGGGTAGAAGGTGAGGAGGTAGGGAAAGTGTGGGGTAGGAAGTGAGGGGGTAGGAAGATTATGGGGTAGGGAAGAGGGGGGTAGGGAAGTGAGGTAGGAAGGTGAGGGGGTAGGGGAAGTGAGGGGTAGGAAGAGGAGGTAGGAAAGTGAGGGCTAAGAAGGTGAGGGGGTAGGGAAGATAGGGTAGGGAAGGAGGGGTAGGAAGGTGAGGGGGTAGGGAAGATAGGGGGGTAGGGAAGTGAGGGTAGAAGGAGAGGTAGAAAGTGGGGGGAGTAAGAAGGTGAGGGGTAGAAGATTATGGGGTAGAAGGAGGGGAGAAGGTGAGGGGCAGGGAAGATTGGGGGTAGGGAAGTGAGGGGGTAGGAAGGGAGGGGGGTAGAAGATTATGGGTAGGGAAGGAGGGGTAGGGAAGGGGGAGGGGGTAGAAGGTGAGGGGTAGAAGGTGGGGTAGGAAGGTGAGGGGTAGAAGATGAGGTAGAAGGTGTGGGGGTAGGAAGGTGAGGGGTGGAAGGTGTGGGGTAGGAAGGTGAGGGTAAAGGAGGGGTAGGGAAGGTGAGGAGGGGAAGTGAGGGGTAGGGAAGGTGAGGGCAAAAATCTGAAGTATGGAAATAATTAGAACTGAAGAAGAACCAGAAGGACACGGCGACAAATTAAGTGAAAAACGACATTTAATGATGAAGAGAAAAATAAGATAAAACCGAGACATTAATAAACCAGAATAATAAACCATGAGTAAACGAGGACAAGATAAAACACACGAGACATTAATAAACCAGAATAATAAACCATGAGTAAACGAGGACAAGACAAAAACACACGAGACATTAATAAACCAGAATAATAAACCATGAGTAAACGAGGACAAGATAAAAATAAATCCTGAATTGTGGTAAAAATTATATGCAACAGAGAGCTGGAAAAGATTACACGAGGGCTGTAAAGATTACGTAACACAAGAGCTGTAACAGACTAAGTAACACAAGAGCTGGAAACAGATTAAGCAAACACAAGAGCTGGAACAGATTAGTAACACAAGAGCTGTAAAAGATCAAGTAAATACAAGAGCTGTAAAAAGATTAGCAACAAGAGCTGTAAAAAGATTAAGTAACACAAGAGCTGTAAAGATTAAGTAACACGAGGGCTGGAACAGATAAAAACACAAGAGCTGGAAAAAGTAAGTAACACAAGAGCTGGAACAGATTAAGCAAACACAAGATGTAAAGATAAGCAACACAAGAGCTGTAAAATTAAGTAACACAAGAGCTGTAAAAGATTAAGTAACACAAGAGCTAAAAGATTAAGAACACGAGGCTGGAACAGATTAAGTAACACAAGAGCTGAACAGATTAAGTAACACAAGAGCTGGAAAAGATTAAGCTAACACAAGAGCTGTAAAAGATAAGTAAACACGAGGGCTGGAAAAGATTAAGTAAACACAAGAGCTGATTAAGTAACACAAGAGCTGGAACAGATAAGCAAACACAAGAGCTGTAAAAGATTATAACAAGAGCAAAAGATAAGTAACACGAGAGCTGGAACAGTTTAAGTAACACAAGAGCGAAAGATTAAGCAACACAAGAGCTGGAAAGATTAAGCAACACAAGAGCTGTAAAGATTAAGTAACACAAGGCTGTAAAGATATAACAAGAGCTGGAACAGTTTAAGTAACACAAGAGCTGGAACATTAAGCAACACAAGAGCTGTAAAAGATTAAGTCAACACAAGAGCTGGAAAGATATAACACAAGAGCTGTAAAAGATTAAGTAACACAAGAGCTGGAACAGATTAAGCAACACAAGAGCTGTAAAAGATTAAGTAACACAAGAGCTGGAAAGATTAAGTAACACAAGAGCTGAACATAGCAACACAAGAGCTGGAACAGATTAAGCAACACGAGAGCTGGAACAGATTAAGTAAAACACAAGAGCTGGAACAGAATATAAACACAAGAGCTGGAACAGTTTAAGTAACACAAGAATGGAACAGATTAAGCAACACAACAAGGAAACAGATTAGTAAACACGGGAGCTGGAACAGATATAACACAAGAGCTGGAACACCAAACCCAATAGTAGAGAAAGGCGTGGAGTGGCCTGGATAAAAACCTGAACCAAACATTGAACGTTAACGACCAAGAACAAGAACAAGACAAAACCACAAGAGAAACAAAACCACAAGAGAAACAAAACCACAAGAGAAACAAAACCACAAGAGAAACAAAACCACAAGAGACAAAACCACAAGACAAACAAAACCACAAGAGAAAACCACAAGTGAGATAAGAATTAGAACGAGATAAAACCTAACACAACAAGAATGGCAACTTGGCAGGATCTGAACACACAAGTCCGTTTTGATGAACCGAGTTTGTAGACGAAGGAAAACAGTTTTGTCAAGAAGTTACTGGTGAGGACGTGGAGGGTGACGGAGGGTGTCCCTGCCAAAGGGAGGGAGCTGGGTGGATGATGGAGGGGCCCTGCCAAAGGGAGGAGCTTGGGTGGAGGGTGATGGAGGGTCTCAGCCAAAGGAGGGAGTTTCTGGGTGGATGATGGAGGGTGTCTCAAGCCAAAGGGAGGGAGTTTCTGGGTGGAGGGTGATGGAGGGAGTCTCAGCCAAAGGGAGGGAGTTTCTGGGTGGATGATGGAGGGTGTCTCTGCCAAAGGGAGGGAGTTTCTGGGTGGATGATGAGGATCAAGCCAAAGGGAGGGAGTTTAGTGGTTGATGGAGGAGCCTGCCAAAGGAGGGAGTTTAGTGGATGATGGAGGGAGTCTCAAGCCAAAGGGAGGGAGTTTGGGTGGATGATGGAGGAGTCTCAAGCCAAAGGAGGGAGTTTTAGTGGTTGATGGAGGAGTCTCAAGCCAAAGGGAGGGAGTTTCTGGGTGGAGTGATGAGGGAGTCTCGCCAAAGGAGGGAGTTTTGGGTGGATGATGGAGGGAGTCTCAAGCCAAAGGAGGGAGTTTCTGTGGATGATGGAGGGAGTCTCTAAGCCAAAGGAGGAGTTTCTGGGTGGATGATGGAGGAGCTCAAGCCAAAGGGAGGGAGTTTCTGGGTGGATGATGGAGGAGTCTCTAGCCAAAGGGAGGGAGTTTGGGTGAGGTGATGGAGGAGTCTCGCCAAAGGAGGGAGTTTCTGGGTGGATGATGGAGGGAGTCTCAAGCCAAAGGGAGGGAGCTTGGGTGGATGATGGAGGGAGTCTGCCAAAGGGAGGAGTTTCTGTGATGAGGAGTCCGCCAGGAGGAGTTTAGTGGTTGATGAGAGTCTCAAGTCAAAGGGAGGGAGTTTCGGTGGATGATGGAGGGAGTCTCAAGCCAAGGGAGGGAGTTTCTGGGTGGATGATGGAGGGAGTCTGCCAAGGAGGGAGTTTTGGGTGATGATGGAGGTCAAAGGGAGGGTTTCTTAGTGGTTGATGGAGGAGTCTCGCCAAAGGAGGGAGTTTGGGTGGGATGATGGAGGGAGTCTCAAGCCAAAGAGGAGGGAGTTTCTGGGTGGAATGAGGAGTCTCAAGCCAGGGAGGGAGTTTCTGGGTGGATGATGGAGGAGTCCCATGCCAAAGGAGGGAGTTTCTAGTGGATGATGGAGGGAGTCTCAGCCAAAGGGAGGAGTTTCTGGGTGGATGATGAGGGAGTCCCAGCCAAAGGGAGGAGCTGGTGATGATGAGGGTCTCAAGCCAAAGGGAGGAGTTTTGGTGGATGATGGAGGAGCCCGTCAAAGGGAGGGAGTTTCTGGTGATGATGGAGGGAGTCTGTCAAAGGAGGGAGCCAGATGAGGAGTCTGCCAAAGGGAGGGAGTTTCTGGGTGGATGATGGTGGATCAGCCAAAGGAGGGAGTTCTGGGTGGATGATGGAGGAGTCCAAGCCAAAGGGAGGGAGTTTCTGGGTGGATGATGGAGGAGTCTCAAGCCAAAGGGAGGGGAGTTTGGGTGGAGATGGAGTCTCGCGAGGAGTCTGGGAGGAGCCCCACCAAAAGGGAGGGAGTTTTTAGTGGATGATGGAGGAGTCCTGCCAAAGGAGGAGTTTCAGTGCTGATGGAGGAGTCTCGCCAAAGGAGGGAGTTTAGTGGTTGATGGAGGAGTCTCAGCCAAAGGGAGGAGCTTAGTGGTTGATGGAGGGAGTCTCAAGCCAAAGGAGGGAGTTTCATGGAGGGTGATGGAGGGAGTCCAAGCCAAAGGGAGGGAGTTTTGGTGGATGATGGAGGAGCTCAAGCCAAAGGGAGGAGTTTAGTGGAGGGATGATGGAGGAGGTGTCTGCCAAAGGAGGGAGTTTGGGTGGATGATGGAGGGAGTCTCAGCCAAAGGAGGGAGCTTGTGATGATGGAGGGTCCAAGGAGGAGTCTGTGGTGATGGAGAGCCAAAGGGAGGGTTTTAGGTGGTATGGAGGGAGTCTCAAGCCAAAGGGAGGGAGTTTTTAGGATGATGGAGGGAGTCTCAAGCCAAAGGAGGGAGTCTTAGTGGATGAGGGGAGTCTCAAGCCAAAGGGAGGGAGTTTAGTGGATGATGGAGGAGCCCTGCCAAAGGGAGGAGTTAGGAGGTGATGGAGGAGGCCCTGCCAGCGAGGAGTTTCTGGGTGGATGATGGAGGAGTCTCAAGCCAAAGGGAGGAGTGGGTGATGAGGAGTCTCAAGCCAGGAGGAGCTGGGTGGATGATGGAGGAGCCCTGCCAAAGGAGGGAGTGGAGATGAGGAGCGCCAAAGGAGGGAGTCTGGGATGGAGGGAGCCAAAGGGAGGGAGTTTTGGGTGGATGATGGAGGGAGTCTCAAGCCAAAGGGAGGGAGTTTCTGGGTGGATGATGAGGGAGTCTCAAGCCAAAGGGAGGGAGCTGTGATGATGGAGGGAGTCAAGCCAAGGAGGGAGCAGTGGATGATGGAGGAGCCCCAGCCAAAGGAGGGAGTTTTAGGTGATGATGGAGGGAGTCAAGCCAAAGGGAGGAGTCATGGATGATGGAGGAGCCCACAAAGGGAGGAGTTTCTGGTGGATGATGGAGGGAGTCCTGCCAAAGGAGGAGTTTAGTGGTTGATGGAGAGTCTCAATCAAAGGAGGAGTTTGGTGATGAGGTCCCAAAGGGAGGAGTTTAGTGATGATGGAGGAGCCCCAAGCCAAAGGGAGGAGTTTCTGGGTGATGATGGAGGAGTCTCAAGCCAAAGGGAGGGAGTTTGTGGATGATGGAGGGAGTCTCAAGCCAAAGGAGGAGTTCTTAGTGGTTGATGGAGGGAGTCTCAAGCCAAGGGAGGGAGCCGGTGATGATGGAGGAGTCTAAGCCAAAGGAGGGAGTGCCGGGTGATGATGGAGGAGTCTCGCCAAAGGAGGGAGTTTCTGGTGGATGATGGAGGGAGCCCAAGCCAAAGGGAGGGAGCTAGATGATGGAGGTCCAAGCCAAAGGGAGGGAGTTTTGGGTGGATGATGGAGAGTTCCTGCCAAAGGGAGGAGTTTTGGGTGGATGATGGAGGAGTCTCACAAAGGGAGGGAGTTTCTGTGGATGATGAGGAGTCTGCCAAAGGAGGAGCTGGGATGATGAGGGAGTTCCGCCAAAGGGAGGGAGTTTGAGTGGATGATGGAGGAGCTCAGCCAAAGGGAGGGAGTTTCTGGGTGGATGATGGAGGGAGCCCCGTCAAAGGAGAGTTCAGTGGTTGATGGAGGAGTCCGCCAAAGGAGGGAAAGTTTAGTGGTGATGGAGGGAGTCTCAAGCCAAAGGGAGGAGTTTAAGTGGTTGATGGAGGAGTCACAGCAAAGGGAGGGAGTTTAGTGGATGATGGAGGAGCCCCGCCAAAGGAGAGCTTTTAGTGAGGATGGAGGAGTTCGTCAAAGGGAGGGAGTTTCTGGGTGGATAATGAGGAGTCTCAAGCCAGGAGGGGAGTTTCGGTGGATGATGGAGGGAGTCTCAAGCCAAAGGAGGGAGTTTGGTGGATGATGGAGGAGTCTGCCAAAGGAGGGAGTTTTAGGTGGTTGATGGAGGAGTCTCGCCAAAGGAGGAGTTTCAGTGGATGATGGAGGAGTCTCAAGCCAAGGGAGGGAGTTTCTGGTGGATGATGGAGGGAGTCTCAAGCCAAAGGGAGGGAGTTTTGGTGATGATGAAGGAGTCTCCAAGCCAAAGGAGGGAGTTTTAGTGGATGATGGAGGAGTCTCTGAGGAGGAGTTTGGTGATGATGGAGAGTCCCAAGCCAAAGGGAGGAGTTTCTGGGTGGATGATGAGAGCAGTCAAGAGGGAGTGGAGAGAGGGGAGGAGAGAGTCCTGCCAAAGGGAGGGAGTTTCTGGGTGGATGATGGAGGGAGTCTCAACAAAGGAGGGAGTTTCGGTGGATGATGGAGGAGTCTAGCCAAAGGGAGGGAGTTTCTGGTGGATGATGGAGGGAGTCCAAGCCAGGGAGGGAGTTTCTGGGTGGATGATGGAGGGAGTCTCAAGCCAAAGGGAGGGAGTTTCTGGGTGGATGATGGAGGGAGTCTCAAGCCAAAGGGAGGGAGTTTCTGGTGGATGATGGAGGAGTCTCGCCAAAGGGAGGGAGTTTTAGTGGTTGATGGAGGAGCTCCTGCCAAAGGAGGGAGTTTTATGGTTATGAGGGAGTCTCAAGCCAAAGGGAGGGAGTTTTGGTGGTTGATGGAGGGAGTCTCTCAAGCCAAAGGAGGAGTTTCTAGTGGTTGATGGAGGAGTCTCAAGCCAAAGGGAGGGAGCTTAGTGGAGGGTGATGGAGGTGCCCTGCCAAAGGGAGGGAGTTTTGGGGATGATGGAGGGAGTCCAAGCCAAAGGAGGAGTTTAGCGGAGGGTGATGGAGGGAGTCTCAAGCCAAAGGGAGGAGTTTCTGGGTGGATGATGGAGGGAGTCTCTGCCAAAGGGAGGGAGTTTCTGGGTGGATGATGGAGGGAGTCTCAAGCCAAAGGGAGGGAGCTTAGTGGCTGATGGAGGAGTCTGCCAAAGGGAGGGGAGTTTAGTGGTTGATGGAGGAGTCTCAACAAAGGAGGAGTTTTAGTGGTTGATGGAGGAGTCTGCCAAAGGAGGGAGTTTCTTAGTGGTTGATGGAGGGAGTCTCAGCCAAAGGGAGGAGCTGTGGTTGATGGAGGGAGTCTCAAGCCAAAGGGAGGGAGTTTTAGTGGAGGGTGATGGAGGGTGTCTCAAGCCAAAGGAGGAAGCCTGGGTGATGATGGAGGAGTCTAGCCAAAGGGAGGGAGTTTAGGAGGGTGATGGAGGGTGTCTCTGCCAAAGGGAGGGAGTTTCTGGGTGGATGATGGAGGGAGTCTCAAGCCAAAAGGAGGAGCTTGGGTGGATGATGGAGGGAGTCCCAGCCGGGAGGGAGTTTCTGGGTGATGATGAAGGAGCCTGCCAAAGGAGGGAGTTTCTGGGTGGATGATGGAGGGAGTCTCCTGCCAAAGGAGGGGAGTTTTGGGTGGATGATGAGGAGTCCCAAGCCAAAAGGAGGGAGCTTGGTGGATGATGGAGGAGTCTCCTGCCAAAGGGAGGGAATTTTAGTGGTTGATGGAGGGAGTCTCAAGTCAAAGGGAGGAGTTTTAGTGGTTGATGGAGAGTCTCTCAAGCCAAAGGGAGGGAGTTTCTGGGTGGATGATGGAGGAGTCTCAGCCAAAGGGAGGGAGTTTCTGGGTGATGATGGAGGGAGTCTCAAGTCAAAGGAGGGAGTTTTTAGGGTGATGATGAGGAGTCTAGCCAAAGGGAGGGAGTTTCTGTGATGATGGAGGAGTCTCAAGCCAAAGGGAGGGAGCTTTGGTGGATGATGGAGGAGTCTCAAGCCAAAGGGAGGGAGGTTTGGTGATGATGGAGGGAGTCTGCCAAAGGGAGGGAGTTTCTTAGTGGTTGATGGAGGAGTCTCAAGTCAAGGAGGTTTCTTAGTGGTTGATGGAGAGTCTCAAGCCAAGGAGTTTCTTGAGTGGTTGATGGAGGGAGTCTCAAGCCAAAGGAGGAGTTTCTGGGTGGATGATGAGGAGTCTCAAGCCAAAGGGAGGGAGTTTCTGTGGAGGATGATGGAGGGAGTCTCAAGCAAGGGAGGGAGTTTCTGGGTGGATGATGGAGAGGAGTCTCAAGCCAAGGAGGGAGTTTCTGGGTGGATGATGGAGAGGGAGTCTCAAGCCAAAGGAGGGAGTTTCTGGGTGGATGATGGAAGTCTCAAGCCAAGGGAGGAGTTTCTGGGTGGATGATGGAGGAGTCTCAAGCCAAAGGGAGGAGTTTCTGGGTGGATGATGGAGAGTCTCAAGCCAAAGGAGGGAGTTTCTGGGTGGATGATGAGGAGAGTCTCAAGCCAAAGGGAGGGAGTTCTGGGTGGATGATGGAGGAGTCTCAAGCCAAGGGAGGGAGTTCTGGGTGGATGATGGAGGAGTCTCAAGCCAAAGGAGGGAGTTTCTGGGTGGATGATGGAAGTCTCAACAAAGGAGGAGTTTCTTAGTGGTTGATGGAAGTCTCAAGCCAAGGAGTTTCTTAGTGGTTGATGGAAGTCTCAAGCCAAGGGAGGGAGTTTCTTAGTGGTTGATGGAGGAGTCTCAAGCCAAAGGGAGGAGTTTCTTAGTGGTTGATGGAGGAGTCTCCAAGCCAAGGGAGGAGTTTCTTAGTGGAGGTGATGGAGGTGTCTCAAGCCAAGGAGGGAGTTCTGGGTGGATGATGGAAGTCTCAAGCCAAGGAGGAGTTTCTTAGTGGAGGTGATGGGTGTCTCAAGCCAAAGGGAGAGTTCTGGGTGGATGATGGAAGTCTCAAGCCAAAGGAGGAGTTTCTTAGTGGTTGATGGAAGTCTCAAGCCAAGGAGGAGTTTCTTAGTGGTTGATGGAGTCTCAAGCCAAGGAGAGTTTCTTAGTGGTTGATGGAGAGTCTCAAGCCAAGGGAGGGAGTTTCTGGGTGGATGATGGAGGAGTCTCAAGCCAAAGGGAGGGAGTTCTGGGTGGATGATGGAGGAGTCTCAAGCCAAGGGAGGTTTCTGGGTGGATGATGGAGGGAGTCTCAAGCCAAGGGAGGAGTTTCTGGGTGGATGATGGAGGGAGTCTCAAGCCAAGGAGGGAGTTTCTGGTGGATGATGGAGGGAGTCTCAAGCCAAAGGAGGGAGTTTCTGGGTGGATGATGGAGGAGTCTCAAGCCAAAGGGAGTTTCTGGTGGATGATGGAGGGAGTCTCAAGCCAAAGGGAGGGATTTCTGGGTGGATGATGGAGTCTCAAGCCAAGGGAGGGAGTTTCTGGTGGATGATGGAGAGTCTCAAGCCAAAGGGAGGAGTTTCTGGGTGGATGATGGAGGTCTCAAGCCAAGGAGGGAGTTTCTTAGTGGTTGATGGAGAGTCTCAAGCCAAAGGGAGGGAGTTTCTTAGTGGTTGATGGAGAGTCTCAAGCCAAAGGGAGGGAGTTTCTTAGTGGTTGATGGAGAGTCTCAAGCCAAAGGAGGGAGTTTCTTAGTGGTTGATGGAGGAGTCTCAAGCCAAGGAGGGAGTTTCTTAGTGGAGGGTGATGGAGGTGTCTCAAGCCAAAGGGAGGAGTTTCTGGGTGGATAATGGAGAGTCTCAAGCTAAGGGAGGAGTTTCTTAGTGGAGGTGATGGAGGGTGTCTGCCAAAGGGAGGAGTTTCTGGGTGGATGATGGAGAGTCTCAAAGCAAGGGAGGAGTTTCTTAGTGGTTGATGGAGGAGTCTCAAGCCAAGGGAGGAGTTTCTTAGTGGTTGATGGAGAGTCTCAAGCCAAGGAGGAGTTTCTTAGTGGTTGATGGAGGAGTCTCAAGCCAAAGGGAGGAGTTTCTTAGTGGATGATGGAGGAGTCTCAAGCCAAGGGAAGGTTTCTGGTGGATGATGGAGGAGTCTCAAGCCAAGGAAGAGTTTCTGGGTGGATGATGGAGAGGAGTCTCAAGCCAAAGGGAGGAGTTTCTTAGTGGTTGATGGAGAGTCTCAAGCAAGGAGGTTTATTAGTGGATGATGAGTCTCAAGCCAAAGGAAGGAGTTTCTTAGTGGAGGGTGATGGAGGGAGTCTCAAGCCAAGGGAGGAGTTTCTTAGTGGTTGATGGAAGTCTCAAGCTAAGGAGGAGTTTATTAGGTGGATGATGGAGGAGTCTCAAGCCAAAGGAAGAGTTTCTTAGTGGAGGTGATGGAGGAGTCTCAAGCCAAGGGAGAGTTTATTAGTGGATGATGGAGAGGAGTCTCAAGCTAAAGGAGGGAGTTTCTTAGTGGAGGGTGATGAGTCTCAAGCCAAAAGGGAGGAGTTTATTAGTGGATGATGGAGAGTCTCACGCCAAAGGGAAGGAGTTTCTTAGTGGAGGTGATGGAGAGTCTCCGTCAAGGAAGGTTTCTGGGTGGACGAGAATTTTTTTACCAAAGGCAGATTAAGGAATTTAAACCAAAGGAAGATTGGCAGATGAGGTTTGAAAAAAGGAAGGTTAAAGAAAGGAATTTAAACCAAAAAGGAATAAATGCAAATAATTTTCATCCGCATAAGTTTCCTAGGTGCATGATGGAGGGAGTTTTAACCACTGGGAGCTTAATGGAGTGACAGGGAAAAGATGGAGCCAATCTGTGCAGAGGGGATGTTCTTGGAGGAGATACTGGAGTTGATGGAGGACTGGAGTGAGATTATTGCCAAAAAAGAGGAAAAGATTCCAAGTATCTCGTAATCATCCTTTACCTTCGACTGTAAACGGTAAATGACGTTCATATTGCAGTGAGAGTCAACCATAACAGACGCTGGCGAAGAGTGACTCGTGTAGGAAGGAGGATGCTTGTGATTGGTGTCCCTCCAATAGTGCCAGTACCAGAGCCAACGAGTGCCAGTACCAGAGCCAACAGCACCAAAACACCACAAACAGTGCCACCAGACCAACGAGTGCCAGTACCAGAACCAACGAGTGCCAGTACCAGAGCCAACAGTGCCAGTACCAGAGCCACAATGCCAGTACCAGAGCCAACAGGTGCCAGTACCAAGCCAACAGGTGCCAGTACCCAGAGCCAACAGTGCCAGTACCAGAAACCAACAGTGCCAGTACCAGAGCCAACGAGTGCCAGTACCAGAACCAACGAGTGCCAGTACCAGAGCCAACGAGTGCCAGTACCAGAGCCAACGAGTGCCAGTACCAGAGCCAATGTATCGGTTGTTCATATTTTTTTGTATTTCTAGTAAAGTTTTCAGTGTTATATTCTCGTCTCTCTCTCTCTCTCTCTCTCTCTCTCTCTCTCTCTCTCTCACTCACTCACTCTTTCTCTCTTATTTACTGTCTCATAAATAATGGTTACATTAGCAGAATCCCAGGGTTGCCAGCGAGTGACTCACCCTCTACAAACTATTGATTGTGTATTGTATAACCAACCATTACCGCTATATTTTCCCTCCTCTCTAATAGTCTTGGTCGTCTAGTCCGTTATTGAGAGGTATAATAATAATAATAATAATAATAATAATAATAATAATAATAATAATAATAATAATAATAATAATAATGATAAAATAGATGAGCAACAACAACAAAAACAAGAACAAGAAATAAAGTAACTAAATACATTAGTAGAAAAAAGTCTTTGCTTTAGATTGTTATTCTTGTGTGTGAGACGCGTATGAAACATGTCTATTATCTTCTCTTGTATAATATTTCCTTCGTTAAGATCTGCACCCTGAGGAGGACGAGCGTGACATGAATGACATTCTCTTTAATGGTGATCTTAACTGTATATTTTCTTAATTTTTTTCTTTATTTTTCTCTTTATCGCCCATGTCTCTCTCTCTCTCTCTCTCTCCTCTTTCGTCTCTGCCTCTCTCTATCTATTTCCCTTCCTCTTATCTTTCTCTTTCTTGCTTTCCCTCTCTCGTCTTTTCCCATTTCTCTACATTTCTTTTTATCCTTCTCTCTATCTCTTAACCCTCACCCCACTCTCTCGTCTGTACTTTCATCTTCTCCCTTCTCTCTCTCTCAGCCTTAACAACATCAACCTAGAGAAGTCGACTTGTGAAAGAGACCTAGGGGTACTTGTAAGCCCGGACCTACGGCCTAGAAAACAGTGCGTTAATGTTCGAAATAAGGCAAACAGAGTATTGGGTTTTATATCTAGAAGTGTAAGTAACAAGAGTGCAGAGGTCTTATTGCAACTATATCTTGCACTAGTCAGGTCGCACCTCGATTATGCGGTTCAGTTCTGGTGCCCCTATTATAGAATGAATATAAATTCACTAGAGTCGGTGCAGCGAAGAATGACAAAAATGATTCCGGGACTTAGAAACCTTCCATATCAGGATGAGTTAAGAAACTTAACTTGCATTCCCTAGAAAGACGAAAGGTGCGAGGAGATATGATAGAAATGTTTAAGTGAATTGAAAGGGAATCAATAAAGGGGATATAGATAAAGTTCTTATAATATCCGAGCAGGATAGGACTCAGGAGCAACAGTTCAAGTTGGATAGGATTTGGGTTTAGGAGGAGATAGGAAGAAACTGGTTCACAAATGGGGTGGTGGACAGAGTGGAACAAAGCTTAGCAACTTTGTAGTAAGTGCGGGAACTCTGGAAAGTTTTAAAAGGAGGCTAGATAGATTCATGGATGATAGAGAGTGGTAGTAACTCTCGACAGGAGCTGCCATGCACAGGCCAACCAGCCTATTGCAGACTCCTTATTTTCTTATGTTCTTATGTACTTCCACCTCCCTCGTGTCTCTCTCTCCCTCTCTCTCTCGCATCACTTATACCTATGAATACACATTATGCATTACCACGAGAGAACTCAGTGAGGGATCATAAACCCGGCTGATGTTCTCCCTCTCCCAGCCCTCCCACTACTGCCTTCTCCTCACTCCTATCTCCTTCCCCTTCCTCACATTCCCCCTTCCGTCACAAACCCAAACACCCCCTCCCCTCAACCCACCCTCACACCTCCCTCCCCTCAACCCCCCTCACACCTCCCTCCCTTCACACCCCCTCCCCTCACCCCTCTCACACCTCCCTGCCTCACCCACCCCCTCCCCTCACACCTCCCTCCCTCACCCACCCCCTCACCTCTCTCCCCTCCACCTCCCTCCTCACCTCTCTCCCCCTCACCCACCCCTCCACCCCCCTCCCCTCACCCACCCTCCTCACCTCTCTCCCTACCTCACCCCCACCACACCTCCCTCCCCTCACCCCCCCCTCACCTCACCCCACACCTCCCCTCCCCTCACCCCCCCTCCCCTCCCCTCACCCCACCCCACCCCCCCTCCCCTCCCCACCTCCCTCCCCTCACCCCCCCCTCCCACCCCTCCCTCCCCTCACCTCTCCCTCCCCTCTCCCCAACACCCCCCTCCCCTCACCACCCTCCCCACCTCCCCTCCCCTCCACACCCCCTCCCCTCACACCTCCCTCCCCTCTACCCCACCCCCCTCCTCTCTCCCCCTCCCCCCCTTCCTCACCTCCCTCCCTCACCTCTCTCCCCTCACCTCCACCCCCCCCTCCTCCCTCCCCTCACCCCCTCACACCTCACCCCCCCACACCTCCTCCCCTCACACCTCCCTCCCCTCACCCCACACCCGCCCCTCCCCTCACACCTCCCTCCCCTCACCCACCCCCTCCACCTCCCCTCCCCTCACCCCTCTCCACCTCTCTCCCCAGCACCCCCCTCACCCACCCTCCCACACCTCCCCTCCCCTCACACCTCTCTCCCCTCATCCCCCCCACACCTCCCTCCCCTCACCCCCCCCTTCCCTCACCTCCCCTCCCTCACCCCACCCCCTCACACCTCTCTCTCCTCACCCACCCCTTCCATTACTAATTAATGAGGTGCTTCTCATCCGCCATTATTCAACCCGGAATCTATAATCCGAGCCGGAATTTATAATTAACGCCAGATTTCATAATAGCCTCCGGAATTATGCATCGCCAAGACGATTTGATCAAAGTCGAGCTTGTTGATCAAAGTTGGGGTTGTTATTGAACGAAGTCGAGGTTATTGATCATAGGTGTGATTATTAATGAAAGTTTTGGTTCTTATTTATCTCAGTTGTGATTGTTATTGATCTATGTTGTATTTGTTATTGATTAAAGTTTAGGTTATTGATCACACTTGAGGTTATAGATCTAATACGCTGTTATTGGCCGTGGAGGAGTGTCATGTATGGTAATTTGGTCGACAGGTGTGTGTGTTGATGGTGACTGGTGAATAACGAAGTGTGTGTGTGTGTGTGTGAACGGAAGAGTCACGCCTTTAATCACCTCGTTAACTGTTATAAACCTGCAGAGCCCAGTGAACCATCTGGTTGGCTTCACACACTACTTGACCTCATTACCAGCTCGTCATTGGCAGATTATTTCCTGCCCTATTGAATCCTGGTCTCTGATTGGCTAAACAATGAGCCAAGTCATAAAGTTGAAATGGGGGGAAATTGTGAGCGGTTTTCATGATCATTTATTTGTTTTTTTCTTCTTTCCTCTCTTCTTTCTTTTTCTTCTTTCTTACTTATTTCTTTTTATTTCCTAACCTTCCTTCTTGTTTTTTTATCTTTACTTTCTATTCTGTTTTCTTCTTCTTCTTTTATCTATATTTTTGTCTTTTCTTTCTTCTTCCTTCTCTTCTCCCCTTCTTCCCTCCTTTTCATCATTCTTCCAATTTTCCCTTCCTTCCCTCTCCTTTCATCATTCTTCTTCTTTCTTCCTCCTCTTCATCATTTTTCTGTCTCTCTTTCCGACAAATTCAATCGCACGTCATTCACCTGCTTCCTGGTCCACCTACTTGAAACATGATATAAGCCTCCCCTGGTTCAATACGTTCTCGAGGGATTTCACTTTTTTTTAGGTTAGGTTTGGTCAGGTCAAGTCAGGTCAGGTCAGGTTAGTTCGAATTAGGTTAGGTTAGTTTAATTCAAGGTAGGTTAAGTTAGTTTAATTCAGGTTATGTTAGGTTAGAATAGGTTAGGTTAAGTTGATTAGATTAATTTAGGTTCCTTTACTATATTTAGGTGAGCAAAAGGTCAAACCCCCAGAAGGATTTTTACCCCAACTTTCGCCTAAACATAAATAAATAAATAAAGTTTAAACAATATAAATTCTGAAACAAACACAAAGTATACGGTGATCATCTACAAAAAAATCTGAAAGTACTTGATTTTTTTTGGTACTTCTATAGATTTTTAGTTTTTCCAAATTAGTGCATATAATTTTTTTTATTGCTCACTAATATAATTATTATTAAATGAGAAGTTAGGTGAAAAATATGTACAGGGTCATCCAAAAAGAGTGCCCAGGTTTGTAATGCTGTTGTGGACTTTTTTTCCTGACGGCCCTTGACTTAGTTTTAGAGGTAATGAGAATTATATTTAAAGAGGTTGTTAATGAGCCAGCTAGCGAGGGTTTGTTTACATGGAACAGCTGATCAAAGTTATTCAGCGTTTATTTAGGAGTGAATGAGTCAAGGCACGTGCTGTGTGTGCCTGAGTTTTGTGTGTGTGTGGGGGGGAGGGGGGAGGGGGGAGGGGGTATATATAATTACACGGTTTACACCATCCAAACATTTCAAGCTTAATCCATCAACTTTTTCTCACCCCCCTTAACCTCGGCCATCATCAACCAACTCCCTCTCCCCTATATATCCATCCATCCATCCATTCAACCCTTGACCTCCGAGAATATGCCTCAGTCACCCCTCTCAACTCGCCCTGGATCACCACAATAAAACGTACCAGCTATACTAATATTTTTCATATTAAAAAAATATATTTATATATTTTATTTATCTTTTTTGTATTAACTGAATGTTTTATGCTTTGTTTAAATAATATGTTTAAGATATGTTATTTGTTTATGAGAATAATAATTCAATTCCTAACATAATATACCATACCTCAAATAAAATATATTTTCTATAATTAAAATCTGAAAAACTTTCTAAGTATTGAAGACAAAAATATATTACTTAAAAAATTTAATCTACAGGGTATGTCAAGAATTATTACATTACCGTGGTGAAGGGTCGGCTTAGACAAACTTTTGTCTCACCCCGCATATGGTCAGAAACCCCATCTATTTATCTATCTATTAATCTATTTATTGTTCCCGTTGTGCTATATTGCTATTTATTTCTATTTATTGTTTAACTTCACTTATTTCTGTTCGTTCGGAAATTTTAACATTCATAGAGCTTTGTGACCCTCAACGCCAGATTTAAAATAAGTATAAAAATTACAATAAAATAACCAATTAAAAATAATAAATCAACAAGTATAAATGGAATGGTTTTTTATGTATTTTTTTCGCGCAAATAAACGAAAAGTATTAGACATTCTTTGCATGCGATTTTTTTTTTTGGTGGACAAAAAAATCACAAATTTGCACGCGAAGTTTTTTTTTTGGCGCATAAAGAAAAAAAAATCACGTACAAAGAAGGAAGTTTTTATTTTCTCGCCTAAGGTAAAAAAAACTATTTCGCGCTCTGACAGACTTTTTTCGCTCGAGTAGGAAGATGTTACAGGAGGAGGAGTGAGAAGTGAGAGGAGGAGGAGGAAGGGGAGGAGAACAATGGGATGGAGAAAAAAAGAGTAGAAGGAAGAAGAAAAGGGGGATAAAAAGACAAAAAGAAGACAAAAGAATAAAAAGAGGAAGAAGAAGCACAAGAAGACATAACAAGAAGTGAATTTTTTAACGAGTTTAGAATTGTGAAATATTTCACGCTACAAAAATAAGCAATTTTCGGCTGTCGTGGATATGGAAATTTTTGACCCGCGTGTCTCTGCGTATCTCGGGGTGGTTGTCTGGCCCTGTGGAGGAGGAGGTTGAAGGTTTGAAGAGGAAGTCGGAGAAGGAAGGACTTGGACGAAGAGGCTGGAGAAGGAGGGACTTGGAGGAGGAGGGGGTTGGAGGGGAAAGTTGGAGGAGGAGAAGGTTTAAAGAAATTAGAGAAGGGGGACTTGGAGGAGGAACCTGAAGTAGGAGGTTGTAGGGGGGACGCGGAAGAGGATCATCTTAAATTCTCTCTCTCTCCGTTTGAGTGTCTGTCTAGCCAATGTTTTGTGGGAAGTGACGCTGTGTGAGGTGGTGGTGGAGTGACGAAGAAGGGGTGTGAGGGAAGGAAGAAGAGGGTGAGAAGGAGTATGAGGGAAGGAGAGCGAGAGGGAGGGAAGGAAGGAAGGAAGGAAGGAAGGAAGGATGGAAGGAAGGAAGGAAGGAAGGAGAATGTATATTTTGACTCACTAATAACTATTACCCTGACTGTATCACCTGAACATTAAGCACCCTAGCTAATTTTACCTTACGATTAACCATACTAACACTAAGCTAACTTAACTTTAATTGAACTTTCTAACTTAAACTGGCGCTAGCTTAGCACTAACCTAACCTAACATAAGATAAATAGCATAGCATAACCTAACCTACCCTAACCTAACACCCCAGGTAACGTTAGGGTGGTTAATCATCAGGTGAAATACGCTTTGAGGGCTAATCTTCAGGTGAGCCTCAAGAGCTTGAAAAACAAACAAGCACCTACTTCCTAGTTCATTACCACACACACACACACACACACACACACACACATACACACACACACATACCTGTTTCCTTGATCACGATAAGACAAAACCAAACAGAAAGACAGACATACAGACAAAGGCTAGTTTCTTCATCTGGGAATTATCTTCACGAGACAAAAACAACTTCCTTGATTATTTTAAAGCTGAGAAAATAATAACAATTTAATTTACCAACATCCGCTAATGTTAGTAAACAAAACAATGAAAGTACACATTAAAATACCAAGAATTATAGAGAAAGTGGCAACTCCCTCCCACTTTGGTTCTTTTAGCCAATCATAATGAGCCGTTTAGTGATTATTACCCTACTTGACAACTCTTTAATGTCAGGGTTCATCCAGCCAATCATAATGAGCTGTTTAAGTTGATCATTACCCTATTTGACAACTCCTTACAGTGAGTTTCTTATGGCTAATTATCACAAGCCACCTACAGTGATAATTGGCCTTTTTACCAACCCAGCATTATAGTTCTTTTAGCCAACCACAAGAAGCCGTATGGGGGTGGTAATGACCCCCGCCTGGCAACTCGGCCGTGACCCACACCTACATAAAGGGGGGGCAGGGGTGCTGGTGGTAGAGTGGTACCGCTCTTGCCTTCGCAAGCGAGATGTCACGGGTTCGATTCCCGGGCCGGTGGAAGTTGTTTGGACATACTTCCTAGCCCCCATTAGTCCCTGTTCACCTAGCAGTAAAGTAGGTACCTGTTGTAAGTCGAAAGGTGCGAATTCGTATTCAGGGAAAGTTGTTGGAGCTTCCAATAACTTGATGACATAAACCATTGACTCTTCAGGCTTCTATGCCCTTGACTCATGAGACAAAGGCAACTATGAACTTAGCATGCTTCTGTTGGGCGCGGTAACGCCTGCGCTTCACCTACATAAGGATGTAGGGGAGTGCCCCCCTGAAAAACCCTACATAAACACACACACGTCTTTCGGTGAGTCATGAGATGGTGTTTCTAGTAGGGTGAAGGTGAGGCTCTGTACTGCTGAAAGAGCGAGAGTAGAGGCGAGAGATTAGAGTAGCAGAGAGGGTGAGAGTAGAGAGTAAGAGAGAGTAGAGTAAGAGAGTGAGAGTAGAGTAAGAGAGAGTAGAGTAAGAGTGTGAGAGTAGAGTAAGAGAGTGTGAGAGTAGAGTAAGAGAGAGTGAGAGAGAGTGAGAGTAGAGTAAGAGAGAGTGAGAGTAGAGAGTAAGAGAGTAAGAGAGATTAGAGTAAAAGAGAGTGAGAGTATAGTAAGAGTGTGAGAGTAGAGTAAGAGTGTGAGAGTAGAGTAAGAGTGTGAGAGTAGAGTAAGAGAGAGTGAGAGAGAGTGAGAGTAGAGTAAGAGTGTGAGAGTAGAGTAAGAGAGAGTGAGAGTATAACATAAAGATTAGCCCCAGGTTATTTCACCTTAGAAT
The DNA here is from genome assembly GCF_018991925.1 of Homarus americanus. Lineage (NCBI taxonomy): Eukaryota > Metazoa > Arthropoda > Malacostraca > Decapoda > Nephropidae > Homarus > Homarus americanus. Next base: position 14,324,242 of record NW_024735554.1, on the reverse strand, counting down.
AATCACCCTATCGCTACCTGAGGAGTTAGGTTAGGTTAGGTTATGCTTAGATTAGGTTAGGTTAGGTTAGGTTAGGTTAGGTTATGCTTAGATTAGGTTAGGTTAGGTTAGGTTAGGTTAGGTTATGCTTAGATTAGGTTAGGTTAGGTTATGCTTAGATTAGATTACGTAAGTGGATTAATCATCAAGTGAAATAAGATGGGGTGATTAATTTTCACGTGATCCAATAAAAGATAGATAGATAGATAGATAGAGATAAAAAAATATATACATATAAATCTACAAGAAGATAAATAAAACAAATAAATAGGTATATAAACAAACATACATACAGATCTGTAAACAAACACAGACAGTAAACAAACAAATAAATAAAAAAAACATGAGCAAAACGGATTAGTGAAGACAATAAATCAGTTCCAGAAAAAATAAATGAAAACACAGCTCCTAAATATTTTGGACAATACTCACTAATTGGTTAATGTTTAATATATAGCACGCACGCACACACACACACACACACACGCACACACACACACCTACTACTACTATTTTGCTGTCAATCGGAATCGAGTATGACGTCCATCCAGCTATGATACAATAAGATGACTTATTAAGGATGTGACCTTCGTTGGTGAGCTCTGACGTAACTCGAGAGGCCGATACGGGACCGGCAGAGCCACCCACAGATGTTGCACGTGTGGAGGGCTACATCTAGTGCGGGAGGGGCGGCGGCAGCGTCTTTGCAGCTGGCACTTGCTTGTCTCGGTATGCAGTCGGGCTAGCTCGAACGTATTGGCTGCACCTTCTCGTGTGGTGCTCCTCCAAGCGTTACGGTGTGGAGTGATCGTCTCCCAGGTGAGGGGGTCTATTTGGCACTTTTTCAGGTTTGTCTTAAGACTATCTTTATACCTTTTCAATTGCCCGCCAGCGTTACGTTTACTAGTCGTTAGGTGACTGTAAAGTAGCTCCTTTGGCAGTCTACTGTCGTCCATGCGGGTAACATGGTCAGTCCAACGTAGTTGTCCATGGCTAACGATAGCCTCGATGCTCCTATTGTTGGTGTCAGCGAGAATACTGATATTTGTTCTCTTGTCTTTCCAGCAAACTCGGAGGATAGAACGTAGACTACTTTGGTGAAAGTTTTCAAGTGCCTTGAGGTGCCTCCTGTATGTGACCCATGTCTCACTGCCATATAGCAGGGTGGGGAGGACCGCTGCTCAATATACGTGCAACTTTGTAGACAATTTCAGCTCCCTACAGCTGAAGACATGGGAACGGAGTCTGCCAAAGGCTTGAGATTCACATCTGATACGATGTTGAATCTCCTCATCGATGTTCGCGGTGGTGGACAGGTGGGAGCCGAGATACCGAAAGTGGGTAACATTAGAGAGGGTAGTACCATTAAGCTGGATGGGTGGTGGCGGTGTGGCTGAACCAGGTGCAGGTTGAAAGAGAATCTGAGTCTTATGTACGTTCACCTCAAGGCCGAAGTGCGCCCACACACACACACACACGCACAGTTAACAAAACATGTGACTTTAGTCCGTTATGAACGTTTCTTATATACAGTCACGGCCAAAAGTCCTGTCGCCACTCTTGCTGCTCCATGAACCCAGAGAGTCAGATTCGTGAACCCGAAGCAGTAAACAGTGATGCATTATTTTGTCCAAGGATGTTTCGGGTTCACGTTAACCTAACCTAACCTAACATAACATAGTGATAATCTAACCTAACACAACGCTAACCTAACACAGCGCTAACCTAACATAACATAACAATAACCAACATAGCGATAATTTAACCTAATATAGCGATTACCTCACCTAATATAGCGATAACCTAACCTTACCAAACCTAACCCAACCCTCCCAGGTGAATTAAACTGGTTAGGAGGGAGGGAGGGGGAGACCTTCATGTATTTAGTGTTGTAGTCGACGTGGAACAGCTCGTGTGTTTTTCTCTCGAGATAAAACATGTTGGGATAAATTTCCTCAACCAACATACTTCACCTCCTTATCATTACCAGCTTACGCTATACGTGACGTCATACGGTATATTTGAATTGTTTTATTTCTAGTCATTATTTTCTTAGTTGACAAAAGAAATCGTGTTTTCCTCTCTCTCTCTCTCTCTCTCTCTCTCTCTCTCTCTCTCTCTCTCTCGTGGTATGTTTTCGTCTCTCCAATACATTTAAATGGAGACTTACACTGGTACCCTGCTGTATGCTATAGAAACAACAGTTATCATCAAGTTATCGTATCAAGGGAGGGAAGTTATCACACTCAAGAGATTAAGTTACGGTAGGTTAGGTTAAGGCATGTCAGGGTAGATTAGGTTAGGTTAGGTTAAGCTAGGTTAGGTTAAGTAGGTCAGGTTAACCTTCACGTGATATACACAAATAACACCAAGTTACCGCACTCTTACATACTACACTCATCGTACCATAGCAGGAGTTAAATCAGCGACCTCAAAGGAATCAATCTTGGGAGTCACTTGAGACGGAGGTATTAAGGAGCGGCTGAGATCCCCCTCGAGAGTTGGGTAAATTTACCGGTCGTACTCGAGGTCTGAAGTTCCCGTATCTCAGTTATTCACCACATCGTTCACTCAGAGGGTTAAGTCACAAGTCTGAGTCATCATACTTCACCAACTGGATATATCATACGAGGTGGTGGGAGGTCATCATACTTCACCAACTGGATATATCATACGAGGTGGTGGGAGGTCATCATACTTCACCAACTGGATATATCATACGAGGTGGTGTGAGGTCATCATACTTCACCAACTGGATATATCATACGAGGTGGTGTGAGGTCATCATACTTCACCAACTAGATATATCATACGAGGTGGTGTGAGGTCATCATACTTCACCAACTGGATATATCATACGAGGTGGTGTGAGGTCATCATACTTTATCTCAAAACAGTTGTTGTTGTTGGGCCGTTTGTTTGTTGTTAATTGCTGTTGTTTCTTGGTGATTTTTGTCGCTGGTTGTTGTTGTTGCTTACTGTTGGTTGTTGTGATCGTTGACTGAGGTGGACGGTACAAGGATCAATCGACTTTTTATGGTTATTTCACTTTTACTTGAGTAACATTTGAGACAACCAACCTTACTCTTAGTCCGTTACTTGTTACTTTGAATCTTTCGTTGCTTTCCCAGCCAATCATAACTCAGCATTAAGCACAAAGTGAGTTCCCAGCCAATCAAAGCAAAGCATCTCTTCCAGCTATATAATGTAATCCGCGTCTGTTTCATTTATATGTGCGAGAAGATATATATAGTTGGAGATAACTACGGTACAGTCAATAACAAACGTCGAATATCAGCTTCCGTCGAGGCTATATGAGCGGTGTGTGCAGTAATAGTAAACATGTATCTGGACAATATGACCGGTAGATGTTGTTCATAATTTAGTATATTAAATTACCCAATAATGTTTAATCTTCTTTAAGCAAATAGTATTGTGAACCATTATAGTGTAGGTAGATGATGTAAAGGTGGGTCATTCTCTCAAGTGGTAGGGTGAAGGTGGGTCACACACTCAAGTGGTAGGGTGAATGTGGGTCACACTCTCAAGTGGTAGGGTGAAGGTGGGTCACACACTCAAGTGGTAGGGTGAAGGTGGGTCACACACTCAAGTGGTAGGGTGAAGGTGGGTCACACACTCAAGTGGTAGGGTGAAGGTGGGTCACACACTAAGTGGTAGGGTGAAGGTCACACACCAAGTGGTAGGGTGAAGGTGGGTCACACACTAAGTGGTAGGGTGAATGTGGGTCACACTTTCAAGTGGTGGGGTGAAGGTGGGTCACTCAAGTGGCAGGGAGAAGGTGGGTCACACTCTCAAGTGGCAGGGTGAAGGCGGGTCATTCTTCAAGTGGCATGTGAAGGTGGGTCACACTCAAGTGGCAGGGTGAAGGTGGGTCACATTCTCAAGTGGTAGGGTGAAGGGTCACACTCAAGTGGTAGGGTGAAGGTAGGTCACACTCAAGTGGTAGGGTGAAGGTGGGTCACTCCCAAGTGGCAGGGTGAAGGTGGGTCGCACTCTCAAGTGGCAGGGTGAAGGTGGGTCACTCTCCCAAGTGGCAGGGTGAAGGTGGGTCGCACTCTCAAGTAGTAGGGGTGGTCACTCTCGGTAGGGTGAAGGTGGGTCACACTCAAGTGGTAGGGTGAAGGTAGTCACACTCTCAAGTGGTAGGGTGAAGGGGTCACTTCCCCAAGTGGCAGGTGAAGGTGGGTCACACACTCATGGTAGGGTGAAGGTGGGTCCACTCTCATGGTAGGGTGAAGGTGGGTCACACTCTCAAGTGGTAGGGTGAAGGTAGGTCACACTCTTAAGTGGTAGGGTGAAGGTGGGTCACTTTCCCAAGTGGCAGGGTGAAGGTGGGTCGCACTCTCAAGTGGTAGGTGAAGGTGGATCACACTCTCAAGTGGCAGGGTGAAAGTGGGCCACACTCCCGAGTGGCAGGGTGAAGGTGGGTCACACTCAAGGGGAAGGAGAAAGTGGGTCACCTCTCAAGTGGCAGGGTAAAGGTGGGTCACCAAGTGGCAGGGTGAAGGTGGGTCACACTCTAAGTGGCAGGGTGAAGGTCGGTCACACTCTCAAGTGGCAGGGTGAAGGTGGGTCACACTCTTAAGTGGCAGGGTGAAGGTGGGTCACACTCTCAAGTGGCAGGGTGAAGGTGGGTCACACTCTTAAGTGGCAGGGTGAAGGTCGGTCACACTCTCAAGTGGCAGGGTGAAGGTGGGTCACACTCTTAAGTGGCAGGGTGAAGGTCGGTCACACTCTCAAGTGGCAGGGTGAAGGTGGGTCACACTCTTAAGTGGCAGGTGAAGGTCGGTCACACTCTCAAGTGGTAGGGTGAAGGTCGGTCACACTCAAGTGGCAGGGTGAAGGTCGGTCACACTCAAGTGGCAGGGTGAAGGTCGGTCACACTCTCATGGCAGGTGAAGGTGGGTCACACTCTCAAGTGGCAGGGTAAAGGTGGGTCACCAAGTGGCAGGGTGAAGGTGGTCACACTCTTAAGTGGCAGGGTGAAGGTCGGTCACACTCAAGTGGCAGGGTGAAGGTCGGTCACACTCAAGTAACTTTATCTTTATTCTTTGTACAAATGGAAATGGATTTCAACTTAAGTTGTAAAAATGTAACCACCATTACCACCACTACTACTGTCCCGATACTTATTAATACTATTACTAGCATCTTCCTTCTACTACTACTAACCACCCTCACTACCCTTCATCCACCTCCTCCCTACCTTAATTACCATACCTATCACCACCATCATCATCATCTACCAACTTGTCTACTCACCTCCCTCCCACCCTGCCCACCATACCCTTCTTCCTCGCCTAATCCACCTCCCTCCCTCCACCAACCCCCCTCACCTCACCGCTCCCCCACAGGCTACATCTCAGGTAATAACTAGCATCATATAAACTTGAGCGTCATGGTCGTCCTCGGGTGGAGTTTTTGTGCACCGTCAGTGAGTCTTTGTGTTGGCGGGACGACCACCACCAAGACGGATGGTTCCTCTTGGTCACTATACAAGAAAATCAGTCGAGACATATTGAGTCATTCATCAGTGTTCTACGGACAATGCCGACTGTAAGATGCTCCTAACACACTCTTTGACCACCAGACACTGAGATGCCTATAGCTACCTTATGTGTGGGTTTTGACTCTCTTATCAGGAGATGTGAGACCGTCTCTAAGCAAAAGCCAGAGAGATACCTAACTTAAGTTTTTTTTAAATCTTTTATCTGGAGATGTGAGAGTCAACACATATATAGAGTCTCTTAATTGGAAATAACTTACAAAAAACAACCTCGAAGATTCTCCAAGATACATAATATTACTGATGGAGAAACAAAAGGTCTCCATCTCTCCAGCCAGCCCACAACATACTGAAACGATCCCAAACATGTGGTCGTCAGTGGTTACAGTAGAGTCTTAATGGATCTTAAGTCTCAATGGTCTCATAGTCTTAATGGATCTTAAGTCTCAATGGTCTCATAGTCTTAATGGATCTTAAGCCTTAATGGCTCTTCTTGGTCATAAAGGGTATTAGGTCTTAATGAGTCTTAGTCTTACTGGGTTTCAAGTCTTAATGAGTTTTAAATGTTAAATACTGTTAAATCTTTAAGTACTTATGGGTCTTCCTCTTAATGGGTCTTAAGCTTCAATGGTTCTTTAATCTTAATGATATATTAGACATAATGACCACATGGTCGTAATGGGTCATTCGACTTAATGGTCTCTTAGTCTTAATGGTCTTAAGTCTTTAATGGGTTTTAAATATTAATGGGTCTTAATCCTAGTGTGTGTGTGTGTGTGTACAAGCCTCCCAGCTATGACAGAGATATTTATGGAGGTATGACACAGCGTATATTGAGTAAATGGAATCTCTCCTTCAAGGCATCTGTATTAAATGGCTTGACCACTTGGTAGAAGGCCATTTGGGGGTCGAGAGGTGTGTGCGTGTGTGTGTGTGTGTGTGTGTGTGCTCTCTTTTCCATCTTCTTGGCTGCCTTCCTTACTCGTGCCAGTGCCAATTTAGCCAGCGAGGTGAACATCGAGTACCGGGTGGTGGGGGTATTTTCAACATAAAGACGACGCCAGGAAAGAACAAAGGTGTCGGCAGCTTCCATTACTGAACTTCAGTATGCAAACGACCTCACCCTTGTTGCTAACACTGAACATGACCTACAGGAGATCCTGAACACCTATGGCACGCGTATGCACACATCGGCCTTGAGGTGAATGTACGTAAGACTCAGATTCTCTTTCAATCTGCTCTTGGTTCAGACACACCTCCACCATCCACCCATCCAGCTTAACGGGACTACCCTCTCTAATGTTGCCCACTTTCGGTATCCCGGTTCCCACCTGTCCACCACCGGGACATCGATGAAGAGATTCAGCATCGGATCAGATGTGCATCTCAAGCCTTTGGCAGACTCCTGAATAGTGTCTTCATGTGGGGCTGGAAATTATCAACAAAGTTGCACGTATATCGAGCAATGGTCCTGCCCACCCTACTATATAGCAGTGAGACATGGGTCACATACAGGAGGCACCTCAAGGCACTTGGAAACTTTCACCAACGTAGTCTACGTTCCATCCTAGTTCGCTGGGAAGACAAGATAACTAATGCCAGTATTCTTGCTGACACCAACTGTAGGAGTATCGAGGCTACCATTATCCATGAACAACGATGGACTGGCCAAGTTACCCGCATGGACGACAGTAGACTGTCAAAGCAGCTACTTTACAGTCACCTAACGAATAGTAAACGTAACGTCGGTGGGCAATTGAAAAGGTATAAGGATAGTCTAAGACAAACCTGGTATCAACCGACCCCTCACCAGGAGTCGATTACTCCACATCGTAACACTTGAAGGAGCACCACACGAGGTGTCAAAACTGGGTTAGCCCCGACTGCAAACCGAGGCAGATAAGCGCCAACGTCGGAAAGACGCTGCCACGGCCCCTCCCACAGTAGATGGAGCCCTCCACATGTGCAACAAATGTGAACAACGCCAGCGGGTCCTGTATCGGCCTCTTTAGTCACCCCAAACTCACCAACCTAGGTGACATCCCTAATAACTCATATCATTGTATCATAGCTGGAAGATCGTCATACTCGATTCCGAGTGACAGAAAAGTAGTAGTAGTAGTAGTAGTAGAATGCAACAGGAAATGGACACCAGCGAAGTTAATAAGATCCGTAGGTCCATTACAACAGATCGGCAGCACTGCCAAAATGACATGTTGCAGCAACTATTGCTGCTGGTTCCAGAAAAATTCTGACAAAGAAGCAGGAGGTGGGCGCTCGAACTGATTAACTACGTTACCGATAAGGGCAAATGGTTTCAGCCTTAACAAAACAAGAATTTACGGATCATTGCTCTAAGGTACGTTGGCCAGTAGATGGTTTGCCCTCCCAATGCGTGTGTGGCTCTCCCTATGATGGCGATCACGCCATGGTCTGCAAGAAGGGGCTTCATATGCATGAGGCATGACGAGGGGGATCTCACAGCAAATATGTTGAAGGAAATTGCCGGACGTCATGGTAGAACCGACCTCCTTCCACTGGATGGCGAGATCTTCCAACACAGGACTTCAAACACATCTAACGAAGCCCGTGGACGTCAGTGCTCGAGGATTCTGGACGAGGGACAGCGAGCTTTCTTCGACATCAGGATTTTGATCCCATGGCCGTTTGTCACCGTAACCTAGCTCTCGATGCTGCACATAGGAGGAACGAGAACGACAAGAGAAGGGCATATGGGGAGAGAATTCAATGTTGATCAAGGCAGCTTACCTCTAGTGTTCACAACCCTGGTGGATGGGCCCGCGCAAGATGTTTTACGCCAGACTCGCGGAGCTGATCTCCGAACAGAAGCAGCAGTCCTAGAGTTCAGCCTGGATGAGATGTCGACTGTCCTTTCTCTCCTTCGGTCGGCTTTGCTCTGCCTCAGGGAACAGAGCTTTGCCCTACTCCGACAACTGCTGCAGATATTGACTATAGGCTACAGTCATGGAATGCCGACAGATCTGCGGCTCAACTAATTTAACACAGATAGGATAGCTTCGTATAGATATTTAATATTATAAATAAATGGTGGCGAAGGTGTGGCTGGGGAGGCTGAGGCCACGTTAAAAAAAAAAAAAAAAAAAAAAAAAGTAGTAGTAGTAGTAGTAGTAGTAGTAGTAGTAGTAGTAGTAGTAGTAGTAGTGTGTGTGTGTGTGTGTGTACTCACCACAACCACCAACCACCACCCATAACTAGTTACGGCTACATCACAACAACTACTAACCACAACCATAATAATAATGGTTGTCCCTCATGTATGAAGATGGCCGGCCCAAGGGCCACCTAGGCGTGAATTTGTTTAAGGTATAGAAGCTGTCGCCAACACAACAACCACACCCAGTTAATGAGCTGCATGACCCAGTGTCAAGGAATAGTCTGAGAAGACCGGACAACTCGCCAACTGCACTGGCTAACCATTACCCCAGAATACGATCCGCAAATCGATTAACATCATTGTTCCCAATTACTGCTGGGTAGACAGAGGCAAGAAACAACTATTACTATCACATCCACCAGTACTACCACAACCACCAACAACCGCCAAAACCACCAATAATCACAACCACCACCACAATCACCACTACCAATAACCGCAATCACAATAACCATCATAACTACCACCACCGTTACCAGCAAGCATAAACTCCACCACCAACAGCAACAAATTTCACACTCACCACCATTTTCGAAGCAGACCATCACTACCACAACTACCATCACCACAAACAACAACAACCACCACAATCACAACCATCCTCGAAGCAGACCATCACTACCAACTACCATAACAACCACCATCACCACAAACAACAACAACCACCACAATCACAACCATCCTCGAAGCAGACCATCACTACCACAACTACCATAACAACTACCATCACCACAAACAACAACAACCACCACAATCACAACCATCCTCGAAGCAGACCATCACTACCACAACTACCATAACAACCACCATCACCACAAACAACAACAACCACTACAATCACAACCATCCTCGAAGCAGACCATCACTACCACAACTACCATAACAACTACCATCACCACAAACAACAACAACCACCACAATCACAACCATCCTCGAAGCAGACCATCACTACCACAACTACCATAACAACTACCATCACCACAAACAACAACAACCACCACAATCACAACCATCCTCGAAGCAGACCATCACTACCACAACTACCATAACAACTACCATCACCACAAACAACAACAACCACCACAATCAAAACCATCCTCGAACAGACCATCACTACCACAACTACCATAACAACTACCATCACCACAAACAACAACAACACCACAATCACAACCATCCTCGAAGCAGACCATCAACCACACTATAACAACTACCATCACCACAAACAACAACAACCACCACAATCACAACCATCCGAAGCAGACCATCACTACCACAACTACCATAACAACCACCACCACAAACAACAACAACCACCACAATCACAACCATCCTCGAAGCAGACCACTACCACAACTACCATAACAACTACCATCACCACAAACAACAACAACCACCACAATCACAACCATCCTCGAAGCAGACCATCACTACCACAACTACCATAACAACCACCATCACCACAAACAACAACAACCACCACAATCACAACCATCCTCGAAGCAGACCATCACTACCACAACTACCATAACAACTACCATCACCACAAACAACAACAACCACCACAATCACAACCATCCTCGAAGCAGACCATCACTACCACAACTACCATAACAACTACCATCACCACAAACAACAACAACCACCACAATCACAACCATCCGAAGCAGACCATCACTACCACAACTACCATAACAACCACCATCACCACAAACAACAACAACCACCACAATCACAACCATCTCGAAGCAGACCATCACTACCACAACTACCATCACCACAAACAACAACAACCACCACAATCACAACCATCCTCGAAGCAGACCATCACTACCACAACTACCATAACAACCACCATCACCACAAACAACAACAACCACCACAATCACAACCATCCTCGAAGCAGACCATCACTACCACAACTACCATCACCACAAACAACAACAACCACCACAATCAACCATCCTCGAAGCAGACCATCACTACCACAACTACCATAACAACCACCATCACCACAAACAACAACAACCACCACAATCACAACCATCCTCGAAGCAGACCATCACTACCACAACTACCATAACAACTACCATCACCACAAACAACAACAACCACCACAATCACAACCATCCTCGGCAGACCATCACTACCACAACTACCTAACAACCACCATCACCACAAAAAACAACAACCACCACAATCACAACCATCCTCGAAGCAGACCATCACTACCACAACTACCATAACAACTACCATCACCACAAAACAACAACAACCACCACAATCACAACCATCCTCGAAGCAGACCATCACTACCACAACTACCATAACAACTACCATCACCACAAACAACAACAACCACCACAATCACAACCATCCTCGAAGCAGACCATCACTACCACAACTACCATAACAACTACCATCACCACAAACAACAACAACCACCAATCACAACCATCCTCGGCAGACCATCACTACCACAACCACCATAACAACCACCATCACCACAAACAACAACAACCACCACAATCACAACCATCCTCGAAGCAGACCATCACTACCACAACTACCATCACCACAAACAACAACAACCACCACAATCACAACCATCCTCGAAGCAGACCATCACTACCACAACCACCATAACAACCACCATCACCACAAACAACAACAACCACCACAATCACAACCATCCTCGAAGCAGACCATCACTACCACAACTACCATCACCACAAACAACAACAACCACCACAATCACAACCATCCCCGAAGCAGACCATCACTACCAAACCCATAACAACCACCATCACCACAAAAACAACAACAACCACCACAATCACAACCATCCTCGAAGCAGACCATCACTACCACAACTACCATAACAACTACCATCACCACAAACAACAACAACCACCACAATCACAACCATCCTCGAAGCAGACCATCACTACCACAACTACCATAACAACCACCATCACCACAAACAACAACAACCACCACAATCACAACCATCCTCGAAGCAGACCATCACTACCACAACTACCATAACAACCACCATCACCACAAACAACAACAACCACCACAATCACAACCATCCTCGAAGCAGACCACTAGTCACCAGCTGAGGCAGCTCAGTGTCCAGTACACATCACTACCACAACTACATACAACTACCATCACCAACAACAACAACCACCACAATCACACACCTCAACAGACCAACACCAACTACCACAACAACTACCATCACCACAAACAACAACAACCACCACAATCACAACCATCCTCGAAGCAGACCATCACTACCACAACTACCATCACCACAAACAACAACAACCACCACAATCACAACCATCCTCGAAGCAGACCACAATAATCCACAAGAAGCAATAAAAATTCCTGTCTATTTATGGCTGCTAATGCTTGTCCCCTGCTGGGGTAAAGTTAGCTCACTATCTCACTTAGCTTTAGAGAAAGTTCGCTTATTATATCACTTCTTAGCTTTATAGGATTAACTCACGATCTCACTTAGCTTTAAAGAGGTAGCTTACTTTCTCAGTTAGCTGAAAGTTAGCTTACTATTTCACTTATCTTTAGTGTGTGTTAGCTCATTATCTAACTTAGCTTTAATGGGTTAGCTCACTATCTCAATTAGTTTTAAAGAGTTAACATCTCACTTAGCTTTAGTATTAGCTTACTGTCTCACTTAGCTTTACAGCAAGGTTGGTCATCCATCCTCCTCTGTACATCAACACCCTCTCTCTCTGTTTCTCTGTATTTTCCTCTCCGAAGCCTTCTGGAGGATGGAGTGAAGCCTTATTGAGGATGAAATGAAGCACTCTTCCTGAGAACGAGGTGAAGCCTTCTTGAGGATGGAGTGAAGCCTTCTTGTTGAGGACGAATTGAAGCATTCTTTTTGAGGATGAAGTGAAGCCTTTTCCTGAGGACAGAGTGAAGCCTTATTGAGGATGAATTGAAGCCATGTTGTAGAACAAAGTGAAGCCTTATGGACGAAGTGAAGCCTTCTTCTTGAGGATTGAGTGAAACCTTCTCGCAGAGGGAATGAAGTCTTCTTGGCGACAGAGTGAAGCCTTCTTCAAGACGTTAGTCAACGATTAATTTGACACTGGTGGAGCTTCTTGCACCATTAGCTCCGTTTTCTGAGCCGTCCCCCAGAGTGATGTCAGTGTTATTAGTAGTGCTAGTGGTGTCAGAGAGGCCAGTAAGACCAGTGGCGCTGGAGGTGTCAGTGGTGGTGGAGATCATTACAATACCTGTTGACAGTTAACTGAACAGTGATCGCACCTGTCGCCTGTTATGTAACCTGGCGGGGCTCCTCAGTCTGCTGGTTACCAATACGTATTTTATTCAGAAAATAAAATACCCTCACACACAACCCTCCCCTCACACACCTGAGTGGCTGGAGGATAGCCACCATCTTACACGTGAGACAACCATTATTATCTGCCACTGCTTCAGGCTCTTCTGATACAACAACTGTCAGTCTCCGTGCAGGCTTAACATAGGTCGCCCAGTTCTTGTTTTTATCCCCTGCAAGAGTCGAGAAGAAGAGGTGGGGTGATAGACAGGCCAGCTGAGAGGCTTTGTGTATATCCTGGAAACGAGTGAACTATAATTGGCTATTATGGATCGCTTGGAGATAGTCCACCATACCTTTTTTTTTTCATCAGATGATTAAACTTCCTAATGCTAACCTCATATATAGCTAACCTAACCGTATCTAACCTAACCTAACTTAGCTAGCAACAGGGTATTTAATCAAAGGGTGAAATAAAAGCCTGATTAAGAGTGAAGTGGAGACAAATCTTGAGGTGATAACTACAGTATTATGGTACAATATACACGTGATGACTCCAAGCCCCCCCTTTATGTTCATCTTAACAAGACCTCGCCGATGGGTGTGTATTATCATATAACTCTTGATAAAATCACACGGAAAGGAAACAACGGAGCACCTTAGCTTTCGTCTTTATTCACACCAACAGTATCCTTCCTCCACACACCGGGACCAGGTGATGTTACGTGTGTTACCTGCTAATTATCAATGACTGTAGGTGTGGTATAGTGGTTAGCCTCCACCCCTCTCTCTCTCTCTCTACACCATCACCTCTGCACCGTGACAATCCATCACCGTGGCATAGATGTAGTACTCAAGGGTGCCATCCAGTCATTTATTACCTGAAGAGAGAGAGAGAGAGAGAGAGAGAGAGAGAGAGAGAGAAGGATTAAACGTGTTCTTGTCGATCCCTCTTGATAATGCACAATAGAAAGGTAAGAAAGGAGAAAGAGAAAACAGGAGAAGGGAAGGGGAAAGAGAGAAAAGAAATTGAAGGAAGGAAGTGTAAGATGAAGAGAGAGATACATGGAAGGACGGAAGAAAAATACAGGGGATTGAGAGAGAGGGGAAAGGAAGGAAGGAAGGAAAGAGAATAGGAGGATGAGTGATAATGATAACGTTAGGTTACGTTAAGTTAGGCTAGGTTTAGGTTAGGTTAGACTAGATTGTAAGGATAAGTTAGGTTCGGCCAAGTTAATTAGTTAGGTTAGGTTAAGTTAGGATTAGAGTGTTTTAACCTTTAGGTGAAATAATCCGGTGGCGTCTTAATCGTCAGGTGACCGGGGACTTAATAGGACTGAAGGAGGAGGAGAAGGAAGGAGAAGAGGGAGGGAAGGAGGAAGAGGAGAGAGGGCGAGGGGGCTAACCACCAACCAGTCCCTCCTGCTTCCATATAGATAAGGACTGAGGCGCTAATTTCCCCAACCAACGAACGTCATAGTTTAGCGACAAATTTACGGGTGACCAAAATGACCATAAATTTCACACTTATCTCGATAGGGAGGTAGCGAGGAGCACGACCCATCATCCCTCAGAAGCCTTAGGTAAATTTATATCAGCAAAGGAGCTATAGGAGTCATAACAAGGGAGTTATAGGTCAGAGAAGAGCTATAAGGTCATAATCAAGGTGCAGGGTCATAACAGAGGAGCTATAGGAGTCATACAAGGGTCTGTAGGGTATAACAGGAGCTATGGGGTCATAACAAAGGTGCTATGAGTCATAACATAGGAGTATAGGAGTCTAACAAGTGCTGTAGGAGTCATAACAGAGAGTTATAGAAAGGTCCTGTGGGGAGCTATGAGTCATAACAGGGGAGCTATAGAGTCATCAACAAGGTGCTGTAAGTCATAACAGAGGAGTTATAGTCATAACAAGGTGCTGTGAGGTCATAACAAGAGGGGAGCTATGGAGGTCATAACAAAGGTGCTGTAGGAGTCATAACAAAGGTGCTGTAGGAGTCATAACAGGGGAGCTATAGGGTCATAACAAAGGTGCTAGAGTCATAACAGAGGGCTATAGGAGTCATACAAAGGTGCTGTAGGAGTCATAACAAGGTGCTGTGGAGTCATAACAAAGGTGCTGTAGGAGTCATAACAGAGGAGCTATAAGTCATAACAAGGTGCTGTAGAGGTCATAACCAGGAGCTGTATGAGTCATAACAAGGTGCTGTAGGAGTCATAACAGAGGGCTATGGAGTCATAACAAAGGTGCTGTAGGAGTCATAACAAAGGTGCTGTATGAGTCATAACAAAGGTGCTGTAAGTCATAACAGAGGAGCTATAGGAGTATAACAGAGGGCTATGGAGTCGTAACAAGGTGCTGTAGGAGTCATAACAAGGTGCTGGAGTCATGAACAAGGTGCTGTAGGGTCATAACAGAGGGCTATAGGGTCATAACAGGGCTATAGGAGTCATAACACAGGTGCTGTAGGGTCATAACAAAGGCGCTAGAGGTCATAACAAAGGTGCTGTAGGAGTCATAACAGAGAATAGGAGTCATAAAAGGTGCTGTAGGAGTCATAACAAGGTGCTGTATGAGTCTAACAAAGGTGCTGTAGGAGTCATAACAGAGGAGCTATAAGTCATAACAGGGGCTATAGGTCATAACAGAGAGGTTATAGGAGTCATAACAGAGGAGCTATAGAGTCATAACAAAGGTGCTGTAGGAGTCATAACAAGAGTGCTGTAGGTCATAACAAAGGTGCTGTAGGGTCATAACAGAGGAGCTATAGGTCATAACAGAGCTATAGGGTCATAACAAAGGTGCTGTAGGAGTCATAACAGAGAGCTATAGGAGTCATAACAAAGGTGCTGTAGGGTCATAACAGAGGCTATGAGGTCTAACAGAGCTATAGGAGTCATAACAAAGGTGCTGTAGGGTCATAACAGAGGAGCTATAGGAGTCATAACAAAGGTGCTGTAGGAACAGAGGTTATGAGTCCTGAGGGGAGCTATAGGAGTCATAACAAAGGTGCTGTAGGAGTCTACAGAGGGCTGGAGTCATAACAAAGGTGCTGTAGGAGTCATAACAGGAGCTATGAGTCATAACAAGGTGCTGTAGGAGTCACAGGGAGCTATAGAGTCATAACAAAGGTGCTGTAGGAGTCATAACAGAGGGCTATAGGAGTCATAACAAAGGTGCTGTGAGTCATAACAGAGGTTATGGAGTCATAACAGAGCTATAGGAGTCATAACAAAGGTGCTGTAGGAGTCATAACAGAGGAGCTATAGAGTCATAACAAAGGTGCTGTAGGAGTCAGCAGAAGGCTACGAGTCATAACAAAGGTGCTGTAGGAGTCATAACAGAGGAGTTATAGGAGTCATAACAGGGGAGCTATAGGAGTCATAACAAAGGTGCTATAGGAGTCATAACAGGGGAGCTATAGGAGTCATAACAAAGGTGCGGTAGGAGTCATAACAGGGGAGCTATAGGAGTCATAACAAAGGTGTGGTAGGAGTCATAACAGAGGAGCTATAGGAGTCATAACAAAGGTGCTGTAGGAGTCATAACAGGGGAGCTATAGGAGTCGTAACAAAGGCACCTTATTTTGGGCTGTATCACTGTCAGGATAAATATTAATTAACTATTCATCATTATTTATGGTCATGAGAAGTTTCCAAATGTTCGTATTTTTGTTAAAATAATTATGAAAATTTGATGTAAGAATCTTGTGACAGGTGTGGTTGTAGTTGAGTTGCCAATTCATTAATATGATTTTCATTATTTAAGCAAATATACGAACAGTTGGAAACTTCTCCTGACCTTAAATAACAATGAATATTTAATCATTATAAAAATGTTACCTTTGGTTTGTAAATATTCATGTGATTTGGTACGTGGGTAATGGTGTGGTACCTGGGTAGTTGTGTGTGTGTATGTGGTACCTGGGTAATGGTGTGGTACCTGGGTAGTTGTGTGTGTGTATGTGGTACCTGGGTAATGGTGTGGTACCTGGGTAGCGGTGTGTATGTTTCAGGTAGTGGTGTGCGTGTATGTGTGTGTGGTACCTGGCTAGTGGTGTGGTACCTGGGTAGGTGGTGTGGTACCTGGGTAGACGTGTGTGTGGTACCTGGATAGTGGTGTGTGGTACCTGGGTAGTGGTGTGGCATGGTATCAGGGCAGTGGGTGTGTGGTACCAAGCAGTGGCGTGGTACCAAGTAGTGGTGTAGTGTGGTACCAGGATAGTGGTGTGGTACCTGGGTAGTGGTGTGTGTGGTACCTGGGTAGTGGTGTGTGTGGTACCTGGGTAGTGGTGTGTGTGGTATCAAGATAGTGGTGTGTGTGTGGTACCTGAGTAGTGGTGTGGTACCTGGGTAAAATAAGAACATGAGAATGGAGGAAACTGCAGCGGGCCTATTGGCCCATACTGGGCAGTCCCGTTTACACCCAACCCCTATTGCTCATATAAGCATCCAACCTATGTTTGAAGCTATCCAGCGTATTCGAGTTAATGATGATATTTGGTAACTTGTTCCATTCATCCACTTCTCTGTTTCCAAACCAGTGTTTACCAATTTCGCGCCTAAATCTAAATTTGTCTAAATTAAAACCATTGTTACGAGTTTGCTCCTGGTTGGATAGTTTGAGTACCTTTGTAATGTCCCCTTTGTTTAGCCCTGACTTCCATTTATACACCTCTATCATGTCGCCCCTCACTCTACGTCTCTCGAGGGAGTGCAAATTAAGATGCTTTAACCTGTCTCTGCACTCAAGGTTCCTAATGCCCGGGATTAGTCTTGTCATTCTCCTCTGAATTCTTTCCAATGATTCTATATCCATTCTGTAATACGGTGGCAAGAACTGAGCGCAATACAGTTTTAGGATGACCTCGCTAGCCTTGTAACTAACACTCCTTTGTATGAACCCAAGTACTTTATTAGCCTTGTTACGAGCAAAAACACATTGTTTACTTGGCTTAAGATTCCTACTTATCATTACTCCTAAATCTCTCTCGCAGTCGGATTTCTCAATGGCATCGTTGTTCATCTGGTAACTGGTTTCCCTGTTTACGTCTCCTATACTGAGTGGTGTGGTATGGTACCAGGGCAGTGGTGTGGTGTGGGTGTGGTACCAGGGCAGTGGTGTGGTACCTGGGTAGTGGTGCAGTGTGGTACCTGGGTAGTGGTGTAGTGTGGTACTTGGGTAATGGAGTGTGTGGTACCTGGGTAGTAGTGTGGTGTGATACCTGGGCAGTTGTGTGGTACCTGGTAGTGGTGTGGTACCTGGGTAGTAGCGTGGTGTGGTGCCTGGGTAGTAGTGTGGTATGGTACCTGGGTAGTAGTGTGGTGTGGTACCTGGGCAGTAGTGTTGTACCTGGGCAGTTGTGTGGTACCTGGTAGTGGTGTGGTACCTGGGCGGTTGTGTGGTACCTGGTAGTGGTGTGGTGTGGGTGGTACCAGGGCAGTGGTGTGGTACCTGGAGTAGTGGTGTGGTACCTGGGCAGTTGTGTGGTACCTGGGTAGTAGTGTGGTACCTGGGTAGTAGTGTGGTGTGGTACCTGGGTAGTAGTGTGGTGTGGTACCTGGGCAGTAGTGTTGCCTGGTAGTGGTGTGGTACCTGGGCAATGGTGTGGTACCTGGGTAGTAGCGTGGTGTGGTGCCTGGGTGGTAGCGTGGTGTGGTACCAGGGCAGTGGTGTGGTGTGGACCTGGGTAGTACTCTGGTGTGGTACCTGGAGAGTTGTGTGGTGTTGCCAGGGCAGTGGTGGTGTGGGACCTGGGTGAGTACTCTGGTGTGTGGTGCCTGGAGAGTTGTGTGGTGTGTTGCCAGAATTTAGTACTCTGGTGTGTGGTACCTGGAGAGTTGTGTGGTGTGGTACCTGGGTAGTAGCGTGGTGTGGTACCTGGGTGGTAGCGTGGTGTGGTGCCTGGGTAGTAGCGTGGTGTGGTACCAGGGGTAGTGGTGTGGTGTGGGACCTGGGTAGTACTCAGGTGTGTGTGGTACCTGGAGAGTTGTGGTGTGGTACCAGGGGTAGTGGTGTGGTGTGGGACACTGGGTGAGTACTCTGGTGTGGTACCTGGAGTTGTGTGGTGTGGTACCTGGGTAGTAGCGTGGTGTGGTGCCTGGGTAGTAGCGTGGTGTGTGGTACCAGGGTAGTGGTGTGGTGTGGGACCCTGGGTAGTACTCTGGTATGTGAATTTACCTGGAGAGTTGTGTGGTGTGGTACCAGGGTAGTGGTGTGGTGTGGGACCTGGGTAGTACTCTGGTGTGTGGTACCTGGAGAGTTGTGTGGTGTGGTACCAGGGTAGTGGTGTGGTGTGGGACCTGGGTAGTACTCTGGTGTGTGGTACCTGGAGAGTTGTGTGGTGTGGTACCAGGGTAGTGGTGTGGTGTGGGACCTGGGTGGGAAAGAGGGCCAGGTACCATTAGTACAGGTGGTGTGATAGTCTTATCTCCGGGCCTGGCAGCATCCAATCAAGGACAGTCACCGGTGTACTGATACACCTAGATTGTCCTCTCCCTCCCTCCCTTTCTCATTTTTTCTCCCTCTATCTCTCCCTCCCTCCCTCTTTCTCAGACTTCTCTCTCTCTCTTTCTCCCTTCCCTTTCTGCTTGACTGAACACACCTGAATGCATGCAGATGAGGCTGAGGCTGATCCTTAGTAGGTGTGTGTGTGTGTGTGTGTGTGTGTGTGTGTGTGTGTGTGTGTGTGTGTGTGTGTGTGTGTGTGTGCGTGCGTGAGTGTGCGTGTGTCGCTTATTAAGGATGACCGGTCAGTTAAGCCTTATGCAACAGGTAACGTTTTTTGCCAAATTGTATTAGCATTCTGGTCTTACTGTCCTAAATTAATGTAAATTTGTTCATATATGGAAAGAATTTTGTCTATCTCATCTGAATGTACTTTACTATCATAATATAACCAGACTATAGGTTAGGTTAGGTTTAAATAGGATAGCTTAGGTAAGGTAAGGTAACGACAAATCTCAAAGAATAAATAATAATAATAATAATTATATATATATATATATATATATATATATATATATATATATATATCTATATATATATATATATATATATATATATATGGTTAAACTAGAGCTAATCTCCACACAAGGGTCATGAATAATGTATTTAGATGTCTCATTTGATATACGTGACCCAAGACACAAGGCTCTACACACACACACACACACACACACACACACACACACACACACACACACAGAGGGTGTGAGATAAAGCATATTCAGAGTATCTGGGCGTAAACCTTGTCATCTCTCTCTCTCTCTCTCTCTCTCTCTCTCTCTCTCTCTCGGCTCTCATTCTTCCTCCTTCTCCCCTCTCACACTCAGACAAACAGGTAGATATCAAAATACATAATACTGTATAGGCAATGATTGACAGACAGATATATAAAGTGAAAGACATTATAAAAAGACAATGGCAGACACAGACATGAAACAGAAACAGGTAACAAATAAAATAACAGATAAATGGTTAGAAAGACAAAAAAAGCAAAAAGATTCAAGAACAAAATTAGAAAGAAAATATACAGAGAAAGACAGACGGGTATATCAAACTGAGAGACAGACCGATAGATCAAACTGACAGAGAGACAGATAGATCAAATTGACAGACAGACAGACAGATATACAAACAGACAACCAAAATATACAAACACACACACACACACACATATATAAAACACAAATCACAAACACCATAAAACAAGAAAGGTAAACAAACACACTCACTGGGATAATTAATTACATCAGTGGTTACAACAACGTCATTAAAGCAGTAGAAGGTTAATGATGTGGCATTATTGGACCTGTGCCTTTAATTAAGAAGTGAGGTTAAAGTAATAACAATGTGTTATCTCCAGTTACATGTAAATACTGGTAATGGTATTCTTGTAGTTTCGTAAATTTATGTTTAAAGGTTTCGTAAGCTATTGTTTCTTTAGAAGTTAAGAAGTAATATTTATCTTAAAGGTTGGTAAGTTACATACATATACATACATACTCGTACATACATGTTTTCCCTTGTTTTTGTGGATGGCCGACCATAGGACCACCTTGACGTAAACCTGCCAAGGTCTACACCAACACAACAACCACACCTTATGTTAACGAGCTGTATGACTCAGTATCAAGGAATACTCCGAAATACCGGACAACTCCCCAACTGTACTGGTTAACCATTACCCAGGAACACGATCCACAAATCCAGGTTCCCAATTACTGCTGGGTAGACAGACGACAAAAAAAAAATTACCCACAGTTTCGACTTGCCTGAGGGTCAAACCCGGGTTCACTCGGTTGCGAAGTGAGAAAGCTGACCATTACACAACAGGTCGTCACTACATACATTCATACATACAGCTGCAAAATATACATAAGTATAAACAAAAAAATAAAAAATATATACCTGGACAAACAAGCTTATTAATGAGTACATACAAACACAAATACAAAAATACACACACACACACACACACACACACCACTGAGTTTAAGGCCTCCGTCGACAAACACTTCCGTCCATCCACAACAACAGATATCAGCAGATGGCCACCACTGACGTACTCCAGGAACATCCTGTACAGTTTAAATGGAGGGAACGGTTATCCTGATGCCAGTGTTATTGTGCTACGATAATCACTGAACATATTCCATTCTCGCAGCCATAGACAAGGACGTCGTAAACAGAAGCCATTAGCAACATCACCTCCACTAGAAAACCAGATAAACCTACTCCTGACAGACCATACCAATACACCGAAGTTCCCCGAATATGGTTACTGCTATCCAACGTCACTTCTTTAGCCAATAAATTTGACGAGCTGGTAACCACAGTCTGGTCAGTCGCTACCATCCGCGAAGCGTGGCAAATTTTTCCTGAAACCTACCACATTGAGGGACATCAACTCTTTCATCACTTTTTACATGGAGGTGGAGGCATTATGAGCACGTGTTCTGCCACGAGCGCACCCTCGCCACAGTGCCTCTACCATATACTGTGTGAAATACTACCTGCCTCTCTCATCCACCAGACACTTATAAATCACCTCATTACCACTTCAGGCCACCTTAGAGTTAGGTACCCATGTGCCAAGCTAGTACTATACGGGGATAATAACGAAATTGACATCACTGGTATCGATGACCAGCTGCTATCACAAGCTATGAACTTCCCGACACACGGTCAAAATACCCTTGACCTAATCTTAACTGACTTAGCGGACCAGTACCAACCACCTCAACCAATGCCTCCTATCGGGTGTAGCACACACCTATCAGTGTACTGGTCTCCAGCTCTCACTACCAGGCAAGTACAGAGACATTACATCAAGACCTGCAGGCCGATTACTGACTCTGCAGTGCGTCTCTTCGGGCAGTGGATAGTTCACCATGCCTGGACTAAAGTACTTAGTGTGGATGACGTGGACACCAAATGGATAAATTATACCAACACCACCACGGAAGCTCACCACCATATAAGAAAATAAGGAGTCTGCAATAGGCCGGTTGGCCTGTGCATGGCAGCTCCTGTCGAGAGTTACTACCACTCTCTATCATCCATTTTAAAGCAATATGTTTTAAAGCAATATCCTTTTAAAGCAATATGTTTATTACAATGGTAATTTCTTATCTATTTACATGATAATTTCCGATAAAACGGTTTTGATGGTACAATAAAAGCAGGTACTGTAAATATAGTAGGTGTTACAAGAAATATTAATACTTAGACAATAGATATTTTTTTGAGAGATGATTTAAAGGAAGGGAGCGTAGTCTTGCATTAGAGTTAGATGTAGGATAGATGATTAGTGGGTCCCATATTTTTTTACCTGACTTAACATGACTAGTTACGTAGCCCTTTCTTTTAAGCTCCTTTGTGTGTGGTGGTGTTGGTGTGCGGATTAGTGGAAGTCATGTTTATGTCCTGACCTCATGTCTAGTAAGGTCACCCTGTGTACTTAAGGCTCTCTCGGTCCTTGTAATTCAGTTGCCTCTGAAGACGTCTTGAATAAAGACGAAAGCTAAGGTTCTCTATTGTTTCCCTTTTTCCCGTGTGATTTTATATATATATATATATATATATATATATATATATATATATATATATATATATATATATATATATATATATATATATATATTGATAAAATCACACGGGAAAAAGGAAACAACGGAGCACCTTAGCTTTCGTCTTTATCCACGTTTTCATAATGGATCTACATGATATATATATATATATATATATATATATATATATATATATATATATATATATATATATATATATATATTTCATTAGCCCAATAAAGCACACGGACTACACACACAATCAATATATATATATATATATATATATATATATATATATATATATATATATATATATATGCACACACAAACCCACAGGCCAGTATACACACGCACACACACAAACCCACAGGCCAGTATACACACGCACACACACAAACCCACAAGCCAGTATACACACACACACACAAACCCATTTATATACGGACCCGCAAACACACACACCAACACAGACAGACAACCATTGTATGGGAGGTCACCTCGGTACATATAACCCGGGGATTAATTTACCGGCAGGGCACCAATCATAACTTCCCAGTTTTCTTGAGACAAGTTTTGATTGGATCCGGGAACTAGCGTCTCCACCATGCGGGAGTTACGTTAAGGAGTCTGTATTCCTGATTCCCGACTCTTAAGGAAAGCTTTTGTTATGGTGTGATAATTCCCGTTTTCTGAGACGTTTCCAATCCCATTTTCTATTACATTTCTTCCCGAGCCCAAACCCGGTTCCACAATCGAACCCGAACCCATCCCCATCATCGAACCCCAAACCCATTTCCAAAATCGAACCCGAACCCATTCCCAAAATCGAACCCGAACTCATTCCCATAATTGAACCCAAACCCATTGATAAATTCGAACCCAAACATTCCCATTCCAGAAGTCATTCTTGTTTACATAATAGAACTGTAACCCATTCCCGTTTGCATTACAATTCCAAGTATTCCTTTACAATCCCAATTTGCATATTGTTCTTGTTTTGCTTTTCCACATCTCCATATAAATTGATTCCCTATTTCTTTCATATTCCCGCCTTAATTTTTGATCCCATTCCATATACCTGTCTGTCCAATTTACGTAAATCATTATTCCTATTCTTCTTTACATATATCATTCCTATTTATGTGATCGTGTTTTTTATAATTGCTTTATTTACTCAGACGTTATTATTTGCCTTCATCGCTTTATTATCATTTATTTGTTATACTCTTTCTGTTTTTGTTTTAGTGTTGTGTATTATAACTGTTTTTGTCTTTATTTCATTCATTTGATAACTGGATACTAGAGAGAGAGAGAGAGAGAGAGAGAGAGAGAGAGAGATGTAAATACTATAGCCCTGACAGTGGAGAGAAAGAATTTGTTCTCACTTATCCATCCATCTTAAAAGCACAGCGTAAGAACGAGAGATATTGTACGCTCTCTCTCTCTCTCTCTCTCTCTCTCTCTCTCTCTCTCTCTCTGGGAAGCAATATTTATATACAAGATGGAAACCTACGATGGTAAGGTTCTCCGATAACTGTCTGTCTGTCCGTCTCTTTATGTGTCTAAGTATTTCCAGCTGTTTGTGTCTGTCGATAAGTCTCTCTGTCTATGTCTGTCTGTCTAAAGGTATCATACACACACACACACGGGTCTACTAAAAGCATAGTCGTGTCTGTATATGTTAGCATCATTAATCTCTCATGACTGGAGTTACTGGTCGAGATGGCTCATGTAAGTGTGTGTGTGTGTGTGTGTGTGTGTGTGTGTGTGTGTGTGTGTGTGTGTGTGTGAAATCATAATAATAAAAATAATAATAATAATAATAATAATAGTAATAATAATAGTCGTAATAATAATAAAAGTAGTAATAATAATAATAATAATAATTAACGGTTTATAGAAAGAGTATGGCAGCCTGAAGGCTGAAAATATACAGTTACATAATTGGGGAATGGTTCACTTGATTGACAAATAATATACAAGAAACATAAGTGATACAAATATGATCTATAATAACTAGGTGGGGAGGTCAGACAAAAGGGTGTTTCAACATAGTAACAGTGCCAAAAGGTAAGATTGGCTAGGATTGAACACACTGGTGGAGTGTGTGTGTGTGCGTGTGTCTTCTTTATCGGTTCTCTTTCTACCCCTTCCATTATTAACCCTTTTTTTTCCTCTCTCTCTCTCCATTCATCATTTTAAAAAGAATTTCGTCTCTGATTTATATTCACCAGCATCCAGTTCTGTCACCCCCTCCTCCTCCCTCCCACACGCCTCTCCACTCCCACCCCCACACCGCTCTCCCCTCCCATCCCCCAAACCGCCCTACCATCCTCACCCAGCCCTCCTCCACAGCCCTGCCCTCCCACTTCCACTCTACCTCAGTTCCCACTCACACAGTTGACAGTCGAGCATATTTGGGCGGTCGACAGTTAAGAACCAGTCAATAAACTTATAAATAAGGAAAAGGGATCTTGATAACCAGCCATCAGTCGGTGGGGGGTTGGCTGGCGAGCAGCGGCGGTACTGGTGTGTGGTGTCCACCTCTCACCTCTGACTCACCAAGGGTCGTAAGTGAAAATTCCAACAACAACAACAAGCTACCTCACTTGACACAAAGGTTCTCGTCTCCACATTAATACTCTCCACTCTTCTCTTGGTAGAGGCAGAGTGTAATATTTTGGTAATTTAAACCGCCTTCTCTGTGTCTTTGTTTGTGAATCAGGCAGATGGTGGAGAATGTTGAAGTACAAGAGTGTAAGGGCAGGTGAGGCGGGGCCAGCGATGACCTGATGGTGGTGCAGGTGTGCTGGGTGTTTCCCTCCTTATATCTTGAAAATTTATGGACGAATGGCAGAGTAATGAGTGAAGAGAGGAATGAATATATATATATATATATATATATATATATATATATATATATATATATATATATATATATATATATATATATATATATATATATATATATATATATATATATATATATATATATATATCATCATGTAGATCCACAATGGAAACATGGATAGGATAAATCTTGATAAAATCACACACGAGAAAGAGAAACAATGGAGCACCTTAGCTTTCAGTTGCCTCTGAAGATGTCTTGAATAAAGACGAAAAAGACGAAAGCTAAGGTGCTCCACTGTTTCTCTTTCTCCAGTGTGATTTTAACAAGATTTATCTTATCCATGTTTCCATTGTGGATCTACATGATGATATATATATATATATAATATATATATATATATATATATATATATATATATATATATATATATATATATATATATATATATATATATATATATATATATATATATATATATATATATATATATATATATATATATACAGAGTGTGTGTGTGTCGATGTCTTTTAATAATAATAATAATAATTAACGGTTTATTGAAAAAGTTCTGCAGCCCGAAGGCTGAAAATATACATTGGTCATAAATGACTTATTACATACATTGGTGGTTTAACAAAAGTCTTCATTAGAGAAAGGTAAAGGTGTGTATATAGGTGTGTAAGCACAAATATATGTATTTATATTTAGATGTGAAAGTATATGTGCATATGATTGTGTGTATGAACACAAGTGACTGAGACGCTCACAGGTGAGGTCCAAGACACAGGTGAGGGAGGCTGCAGGTGCTGGCTAATTTCACGTATAAAATATGAGACGCTTACTATGATCCCAGGTGATGGTGATGGAGGCTGTGGTGGTGGTGGTGGGTGTGATGGTGATGGTGGCTGTGATGGTGATAGTGGCTGTGATGGTGGTGGTGGGTGTGATGGTGATGGTGGCTGTGATGGTGGTGGTGGGTGTGATAGTGGTGGTGATGGCGATGGAGGTTGCGGTGGTGGTTGTGAGTATGATGGTAATGGTGGCTGTGATGGTGATGGCAGCTGTGATGGTGGTTGCGGGTGTGATGGTGATGGTGGTGGGTGTGTGATGGTGGTGGTGGGTGTGATGGTGATGGTGGCTGTGATGGTGGTGGTGGGTGTGATAGTGGTGGTGATGGCGATGGAGGTTGCGGTGGTGGTTGTGAGTATGATGGTAATGGTGGCTGTGATGGTGATGGCAGCTGTGATGGTGGTTGCGGGTGTGATGGTGATGGTGGTGGGTGTGATGATGGTGGTGGTGGGTGTGATGGTGATGGTGGCGGTGATGGTGATGGTAGCTGTGATGGTGGTGGTGGGTGTGATGGTGGCTGTGATGGTGGCTGTAATGGTGATGGTAGCTGTGATGGTGGTGGTGGGTGTGATGGTGATGGTGGCTATGATGGTGGCTGTAATGGTGATGGCAGCTGTGATTGTGGTTGCGGGTGTGATGGTAATGGTGGCTGTGATGGTGGTGGTGCCCTTAGCAAAGTTGTTTAACATGTCATTAAAAACAGGTGTAGTACCAGAATCCTGGAGGATAGCGAATGTAATACCGATTTTCAAGAAGGGGGATAGATCACTATCCTCTAACTACCGCCCAATCAGTCTAACATCAATAGTAGGTAAATTACTAGACTCAATTATTTCAAACTCTATTCGAAACCACCTGGAGAGGCACAAGTTGATCAATGATTCCCAACAGTTTTCGAATCGGTGGACGAGGGGCACAATTATGATGTGGTATATCTCGACTTTAGCAAAGCCTTCGACAGAGTCCCCCACGAAAGACTAATTAGAAAGGTAGAAGCGCATGGCATCAAAGGTAATATCCTTAAATGGATTAGGGCGTGGTTACGGCAGGGTTAGCTCCCGAGGGGTAATTATCAGATATGGCCAGTGCTATGTGTGGTCTTGGGTATGTGAGTTTGTTGACCAAACTGGAGTGGTCCATGGAACAATTGGCGAGGGCCAAGAAAGAAATTGAGAGGACCACGTTGGAGAACCTGAAATTAAAGGAAGAGCTGGTGGTGAAGAAGTACACCAAGGATACGACAACAACGACAACAACAGCTAAGTGTACCAACCCGTTCAGTCCCTTGATAGACGAATTGGACGTTAGTACAGTCAGGGGCAGGGATGACAAGGAAGGTATAAAAACTTTAATTGTTGGTGACTCACAGGTAAGGTACATGGACAGGGCCTTTTGTGGTAAAAACAAAAATAGGATGAGGGTGTGTTTGCCAGGAGCTGGGGTGGGGGATATAATTGACAGGATGGACAATATCTTGTCTGGTAATGGGAACAATCCCATTATCTGCCTCAGTGCAGGAGGCAATGATATTGGCCGGTGTAGGAGCGAGGAGCTTCTTGATAAGTTCAAGGCAGCTATAGATCGTATTAGGACTAAGGGAGGGATCCCTATCATATGCGGTGTCCTGCCTAGAAGGAGAGTTGGCAGTGAATGGTTATCAAGGGCAGTTGGTGTCAACGACCGTCTTGGCAGATATTGCAAGTCAATATCAGTCCCATTCATTGACAACTGGGACAACTTCTATGGCAGAAGGGACCTTTATGCTAGGGATGGGGTGCACCTGTCTAGGGATGGGGTAGCAACCCTGGCTGGAGCTCTAAAGGGGGCAGTTCAAAAGATATCGAAGTCTTTAAACTGCTAGGGGAACATATGAGCACCGGGGTGGAGGAGACTGCAGTGGGAGTGGATAAACAAAGTGAAAGATTACAGGGAAATAGTGTTAGGAATGATGACAAAACTAAATTAGACAGGGAGTTTAAAACTAAACGCGGTAAAGGGAGGGCTCAGAACACGACTAATTTAAATGTATACTACGCGAACAGTAGAAGTATGAGAAACAAAATGGATGATATTAGGGCCTTGGTATGTACCGAAAAAATCGATATAATAGCATTCACTGAAACATGGATCAACCTAGACACACGTGAGTTACCAGTCGAATACCAAATTGCGGGTTACAAACTGTTCCATACCGAAAGGCAGACCAGGAAAGGAGGCGGAGTAGCAATCTATGTTAGGGATAATCTGAAGTGTGAAATAAATAAGGAAATAAAAACCGAGCGGAATACAGAAACAATCTGGATAGAATTAATCACAGGAGTAATATATAGACCTCCCAATCTCGATAGAGTCAATGAGCGACTTATCTGGGATGAAATGCGCAGGGCTTCCATACACAACAAAGTCTGTAAAGTAGGCGACTTTAACCTTGGCCAAATAGATTGGACTGACCTTACAGGTAACTCAGAATCAGAGGATTTTCTCGAGACGATCCAGGACTTTTTTCTAAGTCAACATATAACCGAACCCACACGGGGTAATAATATACTCGATTTAGTTCTGTCAAACAGAGAAAACCTCATTAGCAGTGTCGAGGTAGGGAACGAACTTGCAAACAGCGACCACAAAGAAATTCGATTCCAGTTAGATTTTCAGGGCAGACGTAAGGAAAATTCCACTAAAGTACCAGATTTCAGAAGGGCGAACTTTGACAGTTTAAAGAGGCAGCTGAGAGAGGGGGTGTCGCGCTTTGCCGTGAACCTGACAGATGACACCGACCTGATAATGAGATCTGAGATTGCCGAGTTCCACGTCAATTTAAAAAGTGAGTTACTTAATGTACAAAGGCAGAGCATACCATACAAAAAACTCAGATCAGACAACAATGACCCTAAATGGATAAATAATTATTTAAAGAACATCATCGGCCAAAGGAAGGCTATAGGTAGAAGGATAAATCGTGGCGAAATTCACCTCCGGGACTATTATAGGGTATTGGCGAGTAGGGTTAAAACCGAGATATGGAAAGCAAAGAGGAATAATGAGGTAAGGATAGCAAGGGAGGCGAATACAAACCCCAAAGGATTCTACCAAATGTATCAAACTAAAACACGAGAAAAGATTGGACCAATACGGTCAGACGCCGGCGAGCTCACTGATAACGACAGAGAAACAGAGCAATAAGCAATAATGAATTGAATATATTTTCAACAGTTTTCACCACCGAAAATTTAAACATGATACCCGAGGCACCGACTCTATTCAGAGATAGTGAAGAAAACAAATTAAGCGAGATCGTAGTGACTAGTAACGATGTTAGTAAACAAATAGACAAACTAAAGCCTAATAAGTCACCTGGTCCCGATGAGATATTTGCCAGAGTATTAAAGGAATGTAAGGAAGAGCTTAGTATTCTTAGCAAAGTTGTTTAACATGTCCTTAAAAACAGGTATAGTACCAGAATCCTGGAGGATAGCGAATGTAATACCGATTTTCAAGAAGGGGGATAGATCACTATCCTCTAACTACCGCCCAATCAGTCTAACATCAATAGTAGGCAAATTACTGGAAGCAATCATTTCAAACTCTATTCGAAATCACCTGGAGAAGCACAGATTGATCAATGATTCCCAGCATGGCTTCACAAGCGGACGTTCTTGCCTAACTAATCTATTAACATTCTTTTCATCAGTTTTCGAATCGGTGGACGAGGGGCACAATTATGATGTGGTATATCTCGACTTTAGCAAAGCCTTCGACAGAGTCCCCACGAAAGACTAATTAGAAAGGTAGAAGCTCATGGCATCAAAGGTGACATCCTTAAATGGATTAGGGCGTGGTTACAGGACAGGAAACAGCGAGTGAGCATTAACGGCACTAAGTCCCATTGGAGCAACGTCACAAGTGGAGTTCCCCAAGGCTCAGTACTTGGACCATTATTATTTATTATATACATAAACGACATAGATATCGGCATAGACAGCAACATAAGTAAATTTGCTGATGACACTAAAATAGGACGTGTTATTAAATCTGACGAGGACTCCAGCAAAACTACAGGAAGATCTAAACAAATTTTTCGAATGGTCTGAAAAATGGCAGATGAAATTCAACGTGGACAAATGTAAAGTACTCAGTATAGGAGATGTAAACAGGGAAACCAGATACCAGATGAACAACGATGCCATAGAGAAATCCGACTGCGAGAGAGATTTAGGAGTAATGATAAGTAGGAACCTTAAGCCAAGTAAACAATGTGTTTTTGCTCATAACAAGGCTAATAAAGTACACTTGGGTTCATACAAAGGAGTGTTAGTTACAAGACTAGCGAGGTCATCCTAAAACTGTATCTTGCTCTTGTGAGACCACACCTGGATTACGCAGTTCAGTTCTGGTCACCGTATTACAGAATGGATATAGAATCCTTGGAAAGAATTCAGAGGAGAATGACAAGACTAATCCCGGGTATTAGGAACCTTGAGTATAGAGACAGGTTAAAGCATCTTAATTTGCACTCCCTTGAGAGACGTAGAGCGAGGGGCGACCTGATAGAGGTGTATAAGTGGAAGGCAGGGCTAAACAAAGGGGACATTACAAAGATACTCAAACTATCCAACCAGGAGCGAACTCGTAACAATGGTTTTAAATTAGACAAATTTAGATTTAGGCGGGAAATAGGTAAACACTGGTTTGGAAACAGAGTGGTGGATGAATAAAACAAGTTACCAAATATCATCATTAACTCGAATACGCTGAATAGCTTCAAACATAGGTTGGATGCTTATATGAGCAATAGGGGTTGGGTGTAAACGGGACTGCCCAGTATGGGCCAATAGGCCCGCTGCAGTTTCCTCCATTCTTATGTTCTTATGTTCTTATGTTAAATCGCATTGGAGCAACGTCACTAGTGGAGTTCCCCAAGGCTCAGTACTTGGACCATTATTATTTATTATATACATAAGCGACATAGATATCGGCATACAGCAACATAAGTAAATTTGCTGATGACACTAAAATAGGACGTGTAATTATATCTGACGAGGACTCTGCAAAACTACAGGAAGATCTAAAAAAAAATTTTGAATGGTCGGAAAAATGGTGGATGAAATTCAATGTGGACAAATGTAAAGTACTCAGAATAGGAGATATAAACAGGGAAACCAGTTACCAGATGAACAACGATGCCATTGTGGAATCCGACTGCGAGAGAGATTTCGGAGTAATGATAAGTAGGAATCTAAAGCCAAGTAAACAAAGTGTTTTTGCTCGTAACAAGGCTAATAAAGTACTTGGGTTCATACAAAGGCGTGTTAGTTACAAGACTAGCGAGGTCATCTTAAAATTAAATCTAGCGCTTGTGAGACCTCACCTGGATTACGCAGTGCAGTTCTGGTCACCGTATTACAGAATGGATATAGAATCCTTGGAAAGTATCCAGAGGAGAATGACAAGACTAATCCCGGGCATTCGGAACCTTGAGTACAGAGACAGGTTAAAGCATCTTAATTTGCACTCCCTCGAGAGACGTAGAGTGAGGGGCGACATGATAGAGGTGTATAAATGGAAGTCAGGGTTAAACAAAGGGGAGGTTACAAAGGTACTCACTATCCAACCAGGAGCGAACTCGTAACAATGGTTTTAAATTAGACAAATCTAGATTTCGGCGTGAAATAGGTAAACACTGGTTTGGAAACTGAGTAGTGGATGAATGGAACAAGTTAACTCGAATACGCTGGATAGCTTCAAACATAGGTTGGATGCTTTTATGAGCAATAGGGGTTGGGTATAAACGGGACTGCCCAGTATGGGTCAATAGGCCCGCTGCAGTTTCCTCCATTCTTATGTTCTTATGTTCTTAATGGTGGCTGTGATGGTGGGGGTGATGGTGGTGGTGGGTGTGATGGTGGTGGTGGTGGTGGTGGTGGGTGATGGTGGTGGTGACTGTGATGGTGGTGGTGGGGTGATAGTGGTGGTGTGGGTGATGGTGGTGGTGGCTGTGATGGTGGTGTGATGGTGGTGGTGGGTGTGATGGGGGCTGTGATGGTGTGTTGTGGGTGTGATGGTGGTGGTGCTGGTGGTTGTGGGTGATGGTGGTGGTGACTGATGGTGGTGGTGGGGTGATAGTGGTGGTGTGGGTGATGGTGGTGGTGGCTGTGATGGTGGTTGTGGTGTGATGGTGGTGGGTGTGATGGTGGTGGTGGTGCTGGTGGTTGTGGGTGATGGTGGTGGTGACTGTGATGGTGGTGGTGGCTGTGATGGTGGTTGTGAGTGTGATGGTGGTTGTGGGTGTGATGGTGGTGGTGCTGGTGGTTGTGGGTGATGGTGGTGGTGACTGTGATGGTGGTGGTGGGGGTGATAGTGGTGGTGTGGGTGATGGTGGTGGTGGCTGTGATGGTGGTGGCTGTTATGGTGATGGTGGCTGTGAAGGTGATGGAGCTGTGATGGTGGTTGTGGGGTGTGATGGTGGTGGTGGCTGTAATGGTGATGGTGGCTGTGATGGCAATGGTGGCTGTGATGGTGGTGGTGGCTGTAATGGTGATGGTGGTTGTGGGTGTGATGGGGGCTGTGATAGTGGTTGTGGGTGTGATGGTGGTGGTGCTGGTGGTTGTGGGTGTGATGGTGATGAAGGTGGTGGGGGTGATAGTTGTGGTGTGGGTGATGGTGGTGGTGGCTGTGATGGTGATTGTGATGGCAATGGTGGCTGTGATGGTGGTGGTGGCTGTGATGGTGGTGGTGGCTGTGATGGTGACTGTGATAGTGATGGTGACTGTGATGGTAATGGTAGGTGTGATGGTGGATGCGATGGTGATGGTGGTGGCTGTGATGGGGTTGGTGGTGGCTGTGATGGTGATGGTGTTGATGGTGGTGGTGGCTGTGATGGTGACTGTGATAGTGATGGTGACTGTGATGGTAATGGTAGGTGTGATGGTGGATGCGATGGTGATGGTGGTGATGGCTGTGATGGGGTGGTGGTGGCTGTGATGATGGTGGTGACTGTGATGGTGGATGTGATGGTGAAAGTGGTGGTGGATGTGATGAAGATGGTGGCTGTGATGATGGTGGTGACTGTGATGGCGGTGGTAGGTGTAATGGTGATAGTAGTGGTGGATGTGAAGATGGCGGCTGTGATGATGGTGGTGGCTGTGATGGTGGTGGTGGTGGTGGCTGTGATGGTGATGGCGGCTGTGATGATGGTGGTGACTGTGATGGTGGATGTGATGGTGAAAGTGATGATGGGTGTGATGGTAGGTGTGATGGTAGGTGTGATGGCGATGGTGGTGGATGTGATGGTAATGGTAGGTGTGATGGTGGGTGTGATAGTGGTGGCGGGTGTGATGATGATAGTGGTAGTGGCTGTGATGGTGACTGTGATGATGGTGGTAGCTGTGATGGTGGTGGCGGGTGTGATGATGATAGTGGTAGTGGCTGTGATGGTGACTGTGATGATGGTGGTAGCTGTGATGGTGGTGGTAGGTTGTAATGGTGATAGTGGTGGTGGATGTGATGAAGATAGCGGCTGTGATAATGGTGTTGGGTGTGATGGTGGTGGTGGGTGTGATGGTGTTACTGGTGTTGGGTGTGATGGTGGTGGCGGCTGTGATGGTGATGGTAGGTATGATGGTGATGGTGTGTGTGGTGGTGATAGTGGCGGTGGGTGTGATGGTGGCTGTGATGGTGGTGGTGAGTGTGATGGTGATTGTGGTTGTGATTGTGATGGCGGTTGTGATGGTGATTGTGGTTGTGATTGTGATGGCGGTTGTGATGGTGTTGGTGCCTGTGATGGTAATGATGGCTGTGATGGTGATGGTAGTTGTGATGTGTGTTCACACACAGGGTGGAGAAATGCGTCTAGTGTAGCAGCATTATCTTACTGTTAAGATACAGGCACTGCTTACTTCCTCTTGCTTTCAGCTACCGCCACTGGCTAGCCCTCGTGGCGAAAAGGGAAGCAACTTGCATAATTCTTAACCTGCCAGTACACAGCCTCTTCGTCATCAAGACTCCTGATATGCCTCCCCGTGGCAACACACGGTAACTTAGTGCCTCGTGGGACCAGGCTAGACCACCAGGGGATCTCGGAGTAGCAGTGGGCCCCAGAGACAGCACATAGTCCCACTGGCATGTGGACGCCTCCTGGCGCCTTAGAATCATTGCTCTGCTGCCTTGCTGATTAACCTTGGTAGGTATAAGGTTACGGGAGTAAACCCTGAACAAAGAATCTGCGGTGGAGCCCCGCATCAGGCAGACTTGCTTACAGCGCTCCAACAAGACCCCAACTGCGGTATAGGTAGAAGAGGTGACCACCATGGGAACCCAACGACTACACCGGTGGACGAAGGCAATGCCTGATGGACAGGCTTCTAAGGCAAAACCCAACAAACTGGGCTATCGGCAGTCCATTGCAACTCTCCTCTCCCTAGTCGTTGCAACACTTGTACCACTGGATCAGGAAAAGGAAGAGCCAAGATGTGTGGTTGCAGCCTGCGTTCCTACCTCACCACATAAATAATCTCACGGGCAGCCATCATCCAGCTCATCATACTTCTCATCTTCATCAAAACCCCTACACCCCCAAAGTCCTATGGCGACGTGGACAGGCAAAGATGACTGCCGAGAGTCTCTAGTCACAACTCTGCACATGGGCGGCACAAATAAGATGGTCGTTTAAGCACTGGGATCTAGGCAGCAGTGCAATCCGGTCCTGTCTGTGCGACTGAACAGCCCTTTCGAGGAGCCACTCTGCTCACCCCACATGGGGAGGATGCTAAAAAAGGTGCCCTAAGCATAGTATGGCTAAAATAACCCAAAATTCCAGTGCTGAATGGGATATTCTCTAAACTGTTATGACAAAAACCTGCAGAGCGACCCTCCCGCCACATCGAAAGAATACACCAGGACTGGTTTGATGAAAATGACCCGGCAATCAATGTACTCGTCGATGATAAACGTGCTGCTTTAACTGACTGGCAGAACAACCCTCAGTCTCGGACCAAAGCTGATACCTTCCGCAAGAAGAAAAGGGCAACCCAGAGGGAAATTTGCAATCTAAAGAACGACCGGTTTAGAAACTGGCATGTGAAACACAAAAATTTGCAAATCAGCACAATATGAGAGAATTTTTCAATTCCACTAAATTATTTTATGGGTCAATCACTCGTGGTGCAGCCCCTCTCCGCTCATCCGACGGTAACTCCATAATTAAAGACGATGAAGGAGGCACTTCAGCGCTGGAAAGATCACTACCATTCACTGCTCAATCGAAAAACGGATGTGGATGTCCTGACAACCGAGCAGGTGCCTCAGCATCCAAAGATGACCCACATCAGCTATCCTCCATCCCTGGATGACGTAGCTATTGCCATCAAACAGATGGAAAATAACAAAGCCTTGGGGACTGATGGAGTCCCAGCCGAGGACCTCTGCTTACCAGCCATCTCCACTCTCTCCTGGAGAACATATGGAAAAAGAAGGAAATCCCCCAAGCCCTTAAATACGCCTCCATCGTCAATATTTATAAGAACAAGGGAAACTGGTCAGACTGTGGCAACTACCTCAGGATCTCGCTACTGTCCGTAGCTGGCAAGATTATCCCCAGAGTCCTCCTAAACAGATTTCTTCCTGGGGCAGAAAACTTCAGCCCAAAAACTCAACGTGGCTTTTGACCATCACGTGGCACCAGACATGATCTTTGCTGCCCGCCAGATACAGAAAAAGTGCAGAGAACAGCATGATAACATGTACATGGCTTTCTTCGACCTAACCAAGGCCTTCGACTCGGTCAACAGGGGAGCCGTCTGGTGGACCCTGAGCCGTTTTTGCTGCCCACCAAAATCCATCGCCATGGTGAGGCAACTCCACGATTGCATGAACGGCAGTGTCCTACACAATGGCATCCAATCTGAGTTCTTCCCCATACAAACGGGGGTTAAACAAGGGTGCATACTGGCACTAACTCTCTTTTCCATTTTCTTGGCTGCCTTCCTTACTCATGCCAGCGCAAATTTAGCTGGCGGGATGGACATCCGGTACCGGATGAAGGGTCTTTTCAACATAAGACGAATCCAGGCAAGAACAAAGGTGTCGGCAGCTTCCATTACTGAACTTCAGTATGCAGACGACCTCACCCTTGTTGCTCACATTGAACGCGACCTACAGTAGATCCTGAACTCCTATGCAGATGCGTAAGCACACTTCGGCCTTGAGGTGAATGTACGTAAGACTCAAGATTCTTTTTCAGTCTGCCCATGGTTCAGCCACACCTCCATCATCTATTCAGCTTAACGGTACTACCCTCACTAATGTTACCCACTTTCGGTATTTCGGCTCCCTCCTGTCCACCGC
This sequence comes from Homarus americanus, assembly GCF_018991925.1. Lineage (NCBI taxonomy): Eukaryota > Metazoa > Arthropoda > Malacostraca > Decapoda > Nephropidae > Homarus > Homarus americanus. Next base: position 14,287,040 of record NW_024735554.1, on the reverse strand, counting down.
TGCGGACATCGATGAAGAGATTCAGCATTGGAGCAGATGTGCATCTCAAGCCTTTGGCAGACTCCTAAACAGTGTCTTCAGCTGTAGGGAGCTGATTTTATATACAAAGTTACACGTATATCGAGCAGTGGTCCTCCCCACCGTGCTACATGGCAGCGAGACATGGGCCACATACAGGAGGCACACCAAGGCACTTGAAAACTTTCGCCAACGTAGTCTACGTTCTATCCTCCGAGTTCGCTGGGAAGACAAGATAACAAATGCCAGTATTCTTGCTGACACCAACTGTAGAAGCATCGAGGCTACCATTATCCATGAACAACTACGCTGGACTGGCCATGTTACCCGCGTGGACGACAGTAGACTGCCAAAGCAGCTACTTTACAGTCACCTAACGAATAGTAAACGTAATGCTGGCGAGTAACTGAAGAGGTATACGGATAGTCTTAAGACAAACCTGAAAAAGTGCCAAATCGACCCCCTCCCATGGGAGACGATTACTCCACACCGTAACGCTTGGAGGAGCACCACACAAGAAGGTGTCAATACTTTCGAGTTAGCCCGACTACAAAACGAGGCAGACAAGCGCCAACGCCATAAAGACACAGCCACCGCACCTCCCGCATATCAGTATACCATAGCTGGATGATCATCACACTCGATTTCGAGTGAAATCAAAGTAGTAGTAATAAGATGGTAATGATGCCTGTGATGGTGATGATGTGTGTGATGGTGGTGGTGGGTGTGATGGTGATGATGGGTGTGATGGTGATGATAGTGATGATGGGTGTGATGGTAATGGTGGGTGTGATGATGATGTATGTGATGGTGGTGGTGGGTGTGATGGTGATGATGGCTCTGATGGTGATGATGGGTGTGATGGTAATGGTGGGTGTGATGGCTCTGATGGCTCTGATGGTGATGATGGGTGTGATGGTGATGGTGATGATGGGTGTGATGGTGATGATGGGTGTGATGGTGATGATGGGTGTGATAGTGATGATGGGTGTGATGGCTCTGATGGCTCTGATGGCTCTGATGGTGATGATGGGTGCGATGGTAATGGTGGGTGTGATGATGATGTATGTGATGGTGGATGTGATGGAGATAATGGTGATGATGGTGATGATGGGTGTGATGGTGATGATGGCTGTGATGGTGATGATGGCTCTGATGGTGATGATGGCTCTGATGGTAATGGTGGGTGTGATGATGATGTATGTGATGGTGGTGGTGGGTGTGATGGTGATGATGGCTCTGATGGTGATGATGACTGTGATGGTGGTGGTGGTAGCAGTGAAGGTGGGTGTCATGGTGATGATGTGAGTGATGGTGGTGGTGGGTGTGATGGTGGGTGTGATGGTGATGGCGGCTGTGATGGTGGGTGTGATGGTGGCGGTGATGGTGGCGGTGGGTGTGATGGTGGCGGTGGGTGTGATGGTGGCGGTGGGTGTGATGGTGGTGGTGAGTGTGATGGCGGTGGTGGATGTGGTGGCGGTGGTGGATGTGATGGTGATGGTGGAGGTGATGATGGTGGTAATGGTGATGTTAGTGATGATGGTTGTGGTAATGGTGATGATGGTGGTAATGGTGATGATAATGATGGTGATTATGGTGGTGATAATGGTGATGATGATGATGATGGTGATAATGGTGGTTGTGATGCTGGCATTTGACGCTCAATAGCTTCTAAGTTAGAATTTTGTCCTAAACACAGATAACAACAAAAACACCTATGTGGCTCCCTTAACATACAACATAATATTGGACTCCCTCGTACAATATTGGTCCCTTTAATGAATCACTTCAAGATAAAACACAAAAGATAATTTTCTCGAGGATACTTAAGTCAATCCCCCCCCCCCTACATAGTAAAGCGAGAACGATTTAATTGTGTTACTTTAGCTACGCAGACAAATACTGTCACTGAAACTGTGCTGAGACTGCACACAACCACATACTGTAGGTGAGACCCTGAAGAATGTACCATGACTGTCTTGAGGGTTAATTACAATATAACGCTTATCTCAACACCAGGGAAGTATACTGTAATGTAACTTCTGACGCTCTCCAAGGGCGTCGTACAGATAGTGGACACACACACACACACACACACACACACACACACACACACACACACACACACACACGGCATCAAAACCTTCCACAACAACTCCAAGAAACAGAGATGCAAATTTTACAACCCACATTATCTAGTAAAACATTCACGTTTGGACGGGCTGTCGGATTCACTCGGATCCTACCAAAACAAAGTTACAAAAACGCTATGATGATGGCGTCTGTATGTTCTGCTGACGTTCATATTAGGATAAAAAGAAAAAAAAAAGAAACACAAATGGCATGGCATTTTCTCTTTGCATTCATATTTGGCTGAAAAGAATGAATACAGTTTGAAAATTACGTGTTTTTGTTCTTGTTTTTTCTTGTCATTTGTTATAAGTTTTGGCGTTCATATGAAGGTGATATAAGAAGACGATATATGAGCGTTGACGTCAGATTTTCTTTAACATTCATAAATGGAAGAAAAGAAAATACGTGATACTGCGTCGTGAATTGTCTGTACATATTCATAATTTTAAACATAAGTAGTGAAGAAGACCTAAAAAGATGATTTACAATAATAAGATATAAAAAGGCAAAAAGAAAAAAGAAAACACTATTGTTGTCTGTATTAATAATAATAATAATAATAATAATAATAATAATAATAACAGCGAAAAAAGTACTTACAATAACAACAATAGTATCAACAACAACAATAATAATAATAATATTAAATTTTATTTGAATAGTATTATAGTAATATTTTGCTAACTCCTGACATTTCTGACAGTCACAACAACATTAAACATTTCTGACACGAGATAACACATACACACACTCTCTCCCTCACCACACACCTCACAAACACACTCCGCCCACACACACACACACACACACACACACACAATAGTAAATCAGACAGAGCTCGGAAGAATTGGCCGTTTTTTTCATTAATATAATTGGCTTCTGTCAATGGATTATTCAGGTATTATCAGACAGGTGAAGCAATTATGATTTTCTCCCTCATACATAAAGAAACTTCCAACTCCTTGTATATGATCAGCATAAATTAACTCAAGATGACATTTAGGTGTGGCTCAAGGTGTGAAATTTAGTCAAAGCAGTGTCATCAAAACCTAAGCTTGGGTTAATATCTATATTATCTATAGATTAGACACCTTAGTTTATTTCAGCCCTAAATTAACCAACCTATATAACGTAACCTGGTAGGGTAGGGTAGCGTTAGGTTATGTTGGGGGAGTGTAGGTTATAGGTGGTGATGAGAATGGTGATGATGATGATGATGATGATGATGATGATGATGATGATGATGAAGAGGAGGAGGAGGAGGACAGGGTTAATTTTGTTCCAGGAACTAATTCGCGGGGTAGCAGAAAATCGTGCGCGTCCGTGGCTCCCTCTTAAGTGTGGACCGAAAAACTGGTATACGAGTGAACGGATTTTCATGAATCTTGGCGAGGAAATTGGTCCGGCAAACAGCCCTACCAGGTGTCATAAAGGGCATGATCTAATTAAAATATGCGATTTGATGTGGCAATTTCTGAGGTGATTTTATGTGGAAATTTGATGTGGCGATTTATTGTGGCGATTTACTGAAGCGATTTGTAGTGGCACTTTTCTGCGGCGATTTTGTGGAAATTTGATATGCTGATTTTATGTGGCGATATACTAAGGCGATTTACCGAAGTGGTTTGATGTGTTTTCCTAACGATTTTCCTCCCCTTAAGTTTCCTTAACCATTGTATTAATTACAGAGATATTTGGCACACGTTTAAAGGGCTACAGCTGTATATGGCATACGTATAAACGGATACAGCTGTATTCGGCACACGTATAAACGGCTACAGCTGTATTTGAGACACGTATAGAGGGACAGAGCTGCATTTGGCACACGTACAAACGGCTACAACTATATTTGACACACGTATAAAAGGCTAGAGCGGCATTTGGCACTCGTATAAACGGCTACAGCTGTATTTGAGACACGTATAGAGGGACAGAGCTGTATTTGGCAAACGTACAAACGGATACAGCTGTATTTGACACACGTATAAAAGGCTAGAGCTGCATTTGGCACACGTACAAACGGCTACAACTGTATTTGACACACGGAATAAAACGGATACAACTGTAATTGGCACACGTTTAAAGAGTTACAGCTGTATTTAACACACTTATAAACGGTTACAGCTGTATTTGACACATGTATAAACGGCTACAGGTGTATATGACACACGTATAAACGGCTACAGGTGTATTTGACACACGTATAAAGGGCTACGGCTGTATTTGGAACACGTATAAAGAGCTACAGCTGTATATGGCACACGTATAAAGGGTTACGGCTCTCCGATGTACAACAATCAAGTTTTTGATCCTATTACAATTGGCGACTTTGGCGTGATGGGATTTATGTTAACTAAAGGATTAAGGTCGTTCATGGCTCTACCGGGTGATCGACTTACCGTAACCTATATCTAGGGATCCTATTATTATTATTATTATTACTTGTATTGTTAGTTGTAATAGTATTTTCATCATTCTTGTTTTATTATTATTGCTGTATAAAAAGTACTGACAGTTACTCATATACATAACTTCGAAATACAGTAGTTAGATTTTTGTAACGAAATTGAGAAGTAACTTAACAAAGAAATTATTTTATAAATCTCGGAATAAATTTCACGACAGAATAAAGGAAAAGTTTACAAAGTGATAGAAATTTGATTACCAATACAAGTGGTTGACAAAATAGGACAGACATAAAAATGGGAAGTAATTTGATGTTGAAATTTGATACAAAATTTAATAAAGTAAATGGGAAAGAAATTTGGGAACCGAATATAATTTACCCGAAGAATTTTAAGTATAACTTCGCAACACAATTAGTCGTCATTTGGTGGGAAGGGAGTGGGAAGGAAGAGGGGAGAGAAAGCAGAGGAGGGGAGGAACAAGATGGAAGGGGAGCAACAAGATGAAGGGGGGAGGAACGAGGCGGAGTAGAAAGAAGGGGAGAGCTGGGGGAGTGAGGGAAGAGGGGGGGGGGATGAAGGAGAGATGAGCAAAGTGTGAGGAAAGAGTTACAAGGAAGGGGTGTAAGGAATGGTAAGAATGGAAGGAAAAGAATGAGGTGAGAGGGTGGTAAGAGAAAGGCTGAGGGAGGGGTGACACTTTCAGAAATTGTCTATTATGAAAGTTTTTTATTTTTTCTCTCATCTTGGACATGATTAAAAATAGTCCCCCCTCCCTCCCTCTCTCTCTCTCTCCTCCTTTTACTGCTTCTCCTCTCTCTCTCTCTCTCTCTACTACCAGGGCTATAGTATTTGCCTCCTCTCTCTCTCTCTCTCTCTCTCTCTCTCTTAGTCTCTCCTCCTTTTACTGCCTCTCTCTCTCTCTTTCTCTCAGCTAAACACCACAAAAGACTAATACATTTAATCCACCATCCGTACGAAGACATCCACAATGGCGTCTAAATCACACTGGGACCAGAGTCGACCCAGTAGTCCTACCATGTCCTCACCACACACGGTATACAGTATATGATTACTTACGACTTTCGGAAAATTCAGTCCAGATCCCTATTCATTTACAATCTACAGTATACTCACGTTACGTTTAACCAACCTATCGCTAACCAAACCTAACTTAACCTAACGCTAACCTAACTTAACCTAACGCTAATCTAACCTAATCTAACGCTAACCAAGCCTAACCTAACTTTTATCGAAATTAACCTAACGTAACGTTAACCTAATTCAACCTAACCTAACTCTTAAGTAACGCTAACCTAACCTAAGTGGCGTTAGTGTTTAATTATTGCTAAGTGAACGTTATTTGGTTAAGGAAGTCTCAAGGTAATTTAGACACATTGTAGATTAATTTTGTGTGTTAGAAGTTAATGCCTTTGGGTATAACTTGATCACGTGAAGATTACACCCCCCCCTCCCCCTCCAGCTTATTTCGCCTGATGAGATTAAACACCTTAACGCTTCCCTGCGGGGAGGGGGTTTAGTTAAATTAAGTAACATTAGCTTAGGTTAGGTTAGATTAGATTGGATTAACTTAGGTTAGGTTAGCTGAGGTTAGGTTGAGTTAAACTACGTTTGGTTAGCTTATATTGGATTAGGTTAGGTTATACGGTGTTTAAACATTAGGCGAAATAAGCTGGGGTGCCTAATCTTCACGTGAGCCGAATGTTACAATTTCAATTACAAAAACATTCAAGGTAAAAACCGGTGAGAAGGTCCCGTTAATATGTTGTAGCCTCCATCAGCCGTCTTAACGATGCTCATTTGTCTGTAAACACGTTATTGTTTATCTCTGCCTGAATTATATTTTGTTCTCTCACACACACACACACACACACACACACACACACACACACACACACACACACACACACACACACACACACACACCACCTCAACACAATTACACAAAGAAAGAGACAAAGAAAACGAGAAAAATAAATGAAAACAGAAAAATTAAAATAAAATAAAGAAAAAACTAAATCATCCCCCCCCAACACTGAGACAATAACACAAGTATACAGTAAAATTCGGTGTAGCAGTGTAGAGTGAGGGTTGTTTATATTATGGAGTCCGTCAGTGTAGCAGTGTAGAGTGAGGGTTGTTTATATTATGGAGTCCGTCAGTGTAGAGTGAGGGTTGTTTATATTATGGAGTCCGGTCAGTAGAAAGTGAGGGTTGTTTATATTATGGAGTCCGGTCAGTGTAGAGTGAGGGTTGTTTATATTATGGAGTCCGTCAGTGTAGAGTGAGGGTTGTTTATATTATGGAGTCCGTCAGTGTAGAGTGAGAGTTGTTTATATTATGGAGTCCGTCAGTGTAGAGGGTTGTTTATATTATGGAGTCCGTCAGTGTAGAGGAGGGCTGCTTATATTAAGGAGTCCGTCAGTGTAGAGGAGGGTTGCTTATATTATGGAGTCCGTCAGTGAGAGTGAGGGTTGTTTTATATTATGGAGTCCGCTAGTGTAGAGTGAGGGTTGTTTATATTAAGGGAGTCCGTCAGTGTAGAGTGAGGGTTGTTTATATTATGGAGTCCGGGTCAGTGGTAGAGTGAGGGTTGTTTATATTATGGAGTCCGTCATGTAGAGTGAGGGTTGACATATTATGAGTCCGTCAGTGTAGAGTGAGGGTTGTTTATATTATGGAGTCCGTCAGTGTAGCAGTGTAGAGTGAGGGTTGTTTATATTATGGAGTCCGTCAGTGTAGAGTGAGGGTTGTTTATATTATGGAGTCCGTCAGTGCAGAGTGAGGGTTGTTTATATTATGGAGTCCGTCAGTGTAGAGTGAGGGTTGTTTATATTATGGAGTCCGTCAGTGTAGAGTGAGGGTTGTTTATATTATGGGAGTCCGTCAGTGTAGAGTGAGGGTTGTTTATATTATGGAGTCCGTCAGTGTAGAGTGAGGGCTGTTTATATTATGGAGTCCGCCAGTGTAGAGGAGGGTTACTTATATTAAGGAGTCCGTCAGTGGGAAGTGAGGGTTGTTTATATTATGGAGTCCGTCAGTGTAGAGTGAGGGCTGTTTATATTATGGAGTCCGTCAGTGTAGAGTGAGGGTTGTTTATATTATGGAGTCCGTCAGTGTAGAGTGAGGGTTGTTTATATTATGGAGTCCGTCAGTGTAGAGTGAGGGTTGTTTATATTATGGAGTCCGTCAGTGTAGAGTGAGGGTTGTTTATATTATGGAGTCCGTCAGTGTAGAGTGAGGGTTGTTATATTATGGAGTCCGTCAGTGTAGAGTGAGGGTTGTTTATATTATGGAGTCCGTCAGTGTAGAGTGAGGGTTGTTTATATTATGGAGTCCGTCAGTGTAGAGTGAGGGTTGTTTATATTATGGAGTCCGTCAGTGTAGAGTGAGGGTTGGTTATATTATGGAGTCCGGTTGTAAGTGAGGTTAATGTGGCTATAACCGACGTCAGCTGTATGAGTGCATATAGTGGATATTGGTATTAAGGACCATAACTGTCTGTACGTATAACAATAACTTAAGAGTGATAACGTTCCTGCTGTTATTAAGTATGTTACCAGTTAGGTTAGGTTAGGGTGGCTAATCCTGACGTGATGCCACACTTGTCACAATTCAGCTTCTTCATGATTAAATAACACGCAGCCACATCTTACCAATATACCAATTACTTTGCTTCACCAGGTAAGGTCAGGAGACAAGGTCGGTATCCTACACTAACACAATACCTTTTAACTACTAAAAAAATATAGAGTTATTGTTTGGTTGTTTATCAGTTTTATATAATAATTACGGTATATTTCATCATATAAACTAATTAATTATACATTTTACGAAATCTTTTAAATAAATGCGAAAGATGTTAATTTGCATGGAAAATTTAAATATTATGTTGATGTTATAACGTAGGAGCAGAGTTACCAAGCTTGGAGCTGGTGTAAAGCCAGGCGATGGTGCACGACCAGCCCCTGGCCTGGTCCAGTGGCTACCAAACTTTTTAACTTTACGGACCTGCTGAGAGTGTGAAATGAATTCTGCGGACCGGTAATTGTGTGTGTGTATTATATATATATATATATATATATATATATATATATATATATATATATATATATATATATATATATATATATATATATATATATATATATATATATATATGGGCGTGAATTTGTTTAAGGTGTAGAAGCTGTCGCCAACACAACAATCACACCCTGAGTTAACAAGTTGCATGACCCCAGTCCGAGAAAGACCGGACAACTCGCCAACTGCACTGTTGGAAGACGCATTAATTTTATACTTATTTTTACCCACAATAAGGCATATTACTGATATGTAATTAGTCTTAGTATCCCTTATTGTGGGTAAAAATAAGTATATATTAAATGCGTCCTCCGAAATCGTGAATTTGCTACCAGAGTTTAACAGTTAATTCATGTATAAGCTTTCTGATAAACTTCTTATGTGCTCATGTTTGAAATAATGAATGTGTGTATCTTTATATAATTTAGCTAAATATCTTTCTCGTCAGAAACGGTCATCCCAACCATTATAAATAAACTCATTTAGAAATACATCATTACTTCAGGACGAAATCGGACAGATTTGCAACAGCCAATCAGCTGTAACTCTTGCGAAGAGGGCGGGGCATCTCTTCTCAGCTGGGAAAAATGGACTATAGTATAGTCACCCAAACTAAAAATTAACCGAGAAACATCAAATAGGAACTGGCATTATTTAGGAGAAGCCAACTGCGGTGTAGGCGGGACCAGCCACACTGTGGAACAGGTGATCAGGTCAACACTAATAACTTTGTCTATATACAGTATCTCTTTTTTATAGTTGAGAATTAATATTATCTCCAGGTTGTAATCGCATTTTAATCTCTGTCTGTTTGCATATCCATCCAACTATCTATATATCCGGAATAAACGATGTGTGTGTGTGTGTGTGTGTGTGTGTGTGTGTGTGTGTGTGTGACCTGAGAGTGATGAGGGCCATAATGTATTTTTGGTTAGGCTAACGTTTAATTAAATTGTTTACGTGCGTGAAATAAGTCTTGCGGAAAGTTGGGAAGATGTCTTTCAAGAGTGTTTTGAATGACTGCCTCTGTGTGTGTGTGTGTGTGTGTGTGTGTGTGTGTGTGTGTGTGTGTGTGTTTTCATGTGCCTATACTGGTCTCTTTATGTTCTCTTATTTATTTATTTATTTATTTATTTATTTATTTATTTATTTAGAGAGAGAGAGAGAGAGAGAGTTACATAATGAACACAGGTGAAGGGTAAGACAGGTTGGGTGAGCAGCTGAAGGTAACAAATGGCTCATGATAACCAATAGACAAATGTGAGGAATGGACATAACTTAATACTCACTTTTACTGACAATTTCCTTTAGTTGTTGATGCATTTTCATTTATTCCTTTGGATCACTTGAAGATTAGACATCCCACCTTAATTTACCTCATGATTAAAATACCTTAGCGTAAGTCTAACCTAACCTAACGGCAGTCCAACCGAATCAAACCCAACCTAACCTAACCCATACCTAACCCATCGTAACCTAATCCTCCGCAGGTAACGTTAAGGTGTTTATCATCAGGTGAAATAAGGTGGGGGAGCCTAATGTTCAGGTGATCTATCTCAGGTAATAAGCTACTTTACACCGACGATAACTTAAACATTTGGTTGTTAATCTTGGCCGCTCACAACAACAACAACAACTGAGGCCATTTACAACACTATAATCAAATGTTGTTATCTTCGACATACCCGTTACAACTACAACTGTCAGGGTTATTAAGCACCGTTCGCTAACATCTGAATATTTCACATGAAAGAAAAAAATATGACCTCTGTGTTTCATCCATTAAATATTATTGTATCGTTGTTTCTTTAATCAGTGACAGACAATAAGTCAATTTGAAAAGGTATGTTGTATAAGTGTGTTAACTTAGGTTAGGTTAGGTTAGGTTAAGTTAGGTTAAGTTAGGTTAAGTTATAGATATGTAATGTTATGCTTACAGATCATATCAGGACAAGGCAGAAAAGGGACAAGTGGACTACGGGTTCCTAGTGTGAACCTAAACTAAGCTAACCATAAGGTAACGTAACCCAACCGGCAGCATGACTACCAAAGGAATACCTCCTTCCTAATTATCTACAGTACTTCAAATATCAGATCAATTATCCTAACACTGACCTAACCTATCCTAACCCCTGGTAGCGTTAGTGTGGTTAATCTTCAACTGAATTAAGGTGTAATCCATTAAATTTTACCCCACCTCTCTCTCTCTCTCTCTCTCTCTCTCTCTCTCTCTCTCTCTCTCTCTCCTTACCCTCACTACCTCCTCACAGTTGACTCAACACCCTCATGTCCCCTCGTGACGTAAACAGACACTCTGTGTTTGAATGAATGCGGCCAGAGAGTTACTAAGGAGGTCACACACACACACACACCACGAGAGATAACAAGGTCTTTTCATGTATCTGAGGGTACCAGTTTACACAAATTCGCTCAAGCGGGTGTCTAGCCGAGACCCACATACAGAGCCAGACAGACACAGACGGAGAAAGGGAGATAACAATAAATAAATAATAAATACAAACAAAACAAAGAGACTAAATTTGTAAAATAAAATAAATAGTTAAATAATTAAATCTTTTTCGGGATCTTTTACACCATAAAAAAAAACCCACATACGATTGTTTAAAAAAATATAAAACAAAAGAATTTGGGATGACACAAGAGGATTTACACATGGTCGAGTCTCGGTGCCATTTTAGATACACTCTTCTTTCCTTTTCTTTTTTTTCTTTTAATGATTCGGTTAAGGATGTTATTTAATTTACGGACCTCCGAGACTATGAAGTACAGGTACACATCAGAACTAATCTTGTCTACTTATCGCTGGAGAGAGAGAGAGAGAGAGAGAGAGAGAGAGAGAGAGAGAGAGAGAGAGAGAGAGAGAGAGAGAGAGAGAGAGAGAGAGAGAGAGAGAGAGAGAGAGAGAGAGAGAGAGAGAGAGACCAGCCTTCCTCACCCTTCATGAATAAACATCACCCTAACCACACCTGCCTTAAGTCAGCTGTAAAGTGAAGCTGCCTCAAGAAATTATCACCTGAACAAATAAACTCCGTACTTGGCGATCTTTATTTCTCAATTTTAACTCCACCTTAGAATTTAAATGTTAATGAAGGAGTCTACGTGAGCTATAGTCTCCCTGAGTTATATAGTCTCCCTGAGTTATATAGTCTCCCTGAGTTATAGTCTCCCTGAATTATAAGTTCTCCCTGAATTATATTGCCCTCGAATTATATTGTCTCCCTGGGATATATAGTCTCCCTGAGCTTTAGTCTCCTGGGTTAAAAAATCTCCCTGAGCTATATAATCTCCCTAAGCTATATAGCCACCATGAGCTATATAGTCTCCCTAAACTATATCATCTCTCTGAATTTATGTGTTAATAAACTTGACTAAAAAACGGATTTCAACATCACTGACAGATTTATAATGTCTCAGATTTTTCCGTGAGTGATTCAGTCTGATGTGTTGATTTAATGTCTCAGTCTGGAGAAAAATATATATTCACGTATTATTTTTTTGTGTTTCATTATATAGCGAGCCATTAAGTTGCCAGTCAACGATAAGACCACAAATAAACAAAAAATAATATTATAATACTTTTTGTGAATTTTTTTTGTCTCAATATTTAGCGAGCCATAAAACTTGCCATTCGAGGCTGAATTATATCCTTAAACAAAATAAAACCCGTCATTTTAATATTTCATTTCATCCAAACTGAGAAATTAAATGTATATGAAAGAATTATTATGAGCTATAAACGAATTTATTGATTAATTTAATGTATCAGTCTCACGGTGATTTAAACGATAAAAAATATAAAATTTATTTTTATTGCTCAGAATTCTCGTGTCATAAAATTTCTCGTGTCTCAAATTAACGCAAACCTAATAACTAATGTTAACTGAGGTGTTAGACTGAGCTATAAAAATTATCTCCCAAAACGAAAAAAAAAAATAAGTAAAAAATTCTCGGGAGATTTAATGTCTCACCAGAAGCCGAAACTACGAGAAAAGATGTTATTTTTTTATGCCTCGTGAGCAATAAAGTTATAATTTTTGGCTCACTTTTGGTGCCGTCGTAAAGGTACAGCAATAGACATAATAAAACACAGAGAAAGGAAAGAAGAAATAAAAAGAGATGGAGATATAAAAGGAAAAAATTAGGGACAGAGATAAAAGAAGACAAAGAAAATAAAGAAAGAAACAGGAACACGAAGAGAAATAGAAAAAGAAGATAAATGGGGAGAAAGAGAAAGAAAACGGCTGAAAAAAAAAGAGTTGACAAAGAAAGAAAAATAAGAGACAATAAGAGAATGAGAGAAATAAAAAAATTGAAAACTTTCAAATATGGTCTGAGAGAGAGAGAGAGAGAGAGAGAGAGAGAGAGAGAGAGAGAGAGAGAGAGAGAGAGAGAGAGAGAGAGAGAGAGAGAGAGAGAGAGAGAGAGAGAGAGAGAGAGAGAGAGAGAGAGAGAGAGAGAGAGAGAATTACCAGAACATATTTATAATATATTTGCCTTTTATGAGAAGTTATTTGTCATGTATTATATGGGCCTTTTTAGAGAGAGAGAGAGAGAGAGAGAGAGAGAGAGAGAGAGAGAGAGAGAGAGAGAGAGAGAGAGAGAGAGAGAGAAACAAGCCAAAAAGCAAATTAAAGAAAAGCTAAAGAAATAGAAAGAAAGGAACAGCAACAATAATAATAATAATAATAATAATAATAATAATAATAATACCACAATAATAATAATGATAATAATAATAATAATAATAATACAATAATAATAATAATACCACAATAATAATAATAATAATAATAATAATAATAATAATAATAATAATAATAATAATAATAATAATAATAAACTGCTTCACACACATCTTCACTACAGCCTCACATTAAACGGTGGAGCGTCTGTCAGGGGCTATAAACACGGTGCTGTCAGGTGAAATAATTTTTATTGTCACTATATGTTTATTGGTTTCGTATATTGCTGTACGACGGTGTAAGATGATGGTGGTGGTGTATGGTGGTGGTGTATGATGACTAATTATCCTAGTGCATGGTGGTGTATGATGACTAATGACCATACACAATCATACATACATATACAGTACTCAATTATCTACATTCTTGTATCAGTATTTTGTGTGTGTTTAACTATTCCCTAACAGCTCATAATATCTCATACAACTCCTTCATTAACTACCATCTGTCTCTTTATCTCAAATCTTCTCTCTTGTTGTTTTATTAATGTTCATATTCACCAATAACTTCCAAACATCAATTTTCTTTATGAACACAAAGTTGAGAGCGTGTGTTATAGATAATAGAACTCTTTTTTTTCCCCAAGACAGAAATATTGCCTTACATATAAGAGGCATTATCAGTTTCATCAGACATACAAACTCTATTGTGTATATGAAAATACTGTTTTATAGTTCAGTAGAATTATTAGTTTTAACAAATATAATTAAGCCGTTAAAACATATATTAAAAGGCAGTTTTATATTTAAATACCATCATCAATTTCATCACAAACATATAAACTTTATTTTATAAAATATATTGGACAGGTGTTCAGGGGTCACCTGGTTTATAATGGTGTTCTAATGTAGTCAAATAAATTCTTTCGTCGATAATTAGAATAACGAGTTTCTTTATGGGCAGAGAGACAACACAACTTGAAGAAAGACCACCGCCTCACCACACACCAGTAATACCTCCTATAAATTCAATGGTGATGGAGGAAGCTTGGCAGCAATACACACGGTACAACTTTACTATATGGACGGACGGACTTACACACTGACTGATTCAATCGAGTCCAAAATCGATAGGGTTCATCAATTGAATCTAAAGAACTTATATGTCAGAAGTTTGAATGCAATACACACTTTAGTCCTTAAGTTATTGAGCGGACATCTGCCTTTGGATGGACGGACCTACAGACATACTGATTTTACTAAACAACACCAAAATCAATACGATTCATCACTTAAATGTAAAGAACAAGTGAGATAAGATTCCCTGTCGTACACCGAGTAGAATTTCAGTTATCGTGGGGACAAAACATATCCATAACCAGACGGACGGACAGACGAACTGCACACCTCCCCGACCAATGAACCTCTTAGTCGGGGGAGATAATAAGCCCAGCACCTTGACCCAGACTAAAACAAATGCTGGTAATTCCCTAAATACTTTACATGTAAATGATCTGGTATGCAAATTCCCTTCGACTTATGACCACTCGAGCGTGAGGTAGTTGCTTGAGTGCTAGCTGGATGTGTACTTGCTGCTTGGGTGTGGTTACTGGTTGATTGTGGTTGTGGCTTGAGTGTGGTTACTGAAATAATTGTGCTGGTTGGGGTGTGTGCTTGTTGGTTGGGTGTGGTTACTAGTTAACTGTGGTAATGACTTGAGTGTGGTTACTAGTTGTGGTAGTTGCATGTGGTCATGGTTATTGGTTAATTGTGGTGGTTGGGTGTGCGCTTGTTACTTGGATGTGGTTACTGGTTAGCTGTGGTAGCGGCTTGGGCGTAGCTACTGCTTAACTGTGGTAGTGGTTTGAGTGTGGTTACTGATTAAATGTAGCGGCTTGGGCGTAGCTACTGCTTAACTGTGGTAGTGGTTTGAGTGTGGTTACGGGTTAATTGTGGTGGCTGAGTGGAGGGAAGCAGAACTCTGATGTCCGCAAAAGCCACAATGAACCATAAAAATAAAATCTCTCTGAGTATATGAGTCTACACTACACTACAGTATATTTTGCTTTACGCTGTAGCTTCGTTTATGTTTTTCTCTTAATAAATCTTTACAATTTATACAGTACATATAAACCAATTTCCATCGTACTTAAGGGCTAAAGACATCGTACTCAAGGGGTTAAGACACCGTACTCAGGGGGTTAAGACATAGTACTCAAGGGATTAAGACATTGTACTCATGGGGTTAAGACATCGTAATCCGGGGGTTAAGACATCGTACTCAAGGGTTAAGCCATTTTTCTCAAGAGATGAAGGTTTTGTACTAAGGGGGTTAAGGTATTGTACTAAAGGAGACATTGCACTCAAAGGGTTAAGACATTGTACTCAAAATTCTAAGTCACCGAACTCAAGGGGTTAATACATGGTACTCATGAGGTTAAGTCATCGTAACCGGGGTCAAGTCATTGTATTGAAGGGGTTAACATATTGTGCCCAAACAAAATAATGAACTCAGGAACTGTACTCAAGGATCTAAGCTATTGCAAGGGACTCAAGTACCGTACTCAATGGTCTGGCATCCTTTGACGGGGTTAACTCATCGTACTCAAGGGTCTAAGACATGGTAATGGACTCAAGCATTGTACTCAGGGGTCTGGCAGCCTCTGAGGGTGTGTCGAGGAGAACCTGCCCCAGGTTGCCAATATATTTCCACCAGAGGGAGTGATGAGAGACATGAAAAAGACTCGTGGAGGAGAGATAGACTGATGAGAGAGACTCCGAGGAGATGAGAGACTTAGAGGACACACACACACACACACACACCACCTTCAGCCATTCCTTGATAGTCTCTCTCTCTCTCTCTCTGCATATTAGATGAGACGGTGGAGCAACAACGCCTCTGACATTACCCTCAGGTCATAACCTAACTATTGTACACGACAAGTAGCTGCTATCTCCTAAACGCCCAAATTACGCTTTAGCCTTCCAACTCACCCCCCCTCCCCCCACCCTTCCTTCTGATTACCCCCTTTGTCAACACCAATTACTCACCACCGCCACTTAACACCCCGTCAAGCAGAGGAGGGGAGGTGCGCGCAGCTAACTCTAATTGCATGGTTGGGTCATTATAAGATTCCATTTAAAGGCGAAGTTATACATACCAGACTTGTAAGGCAAAGGTTCTTGATGGTGGAGGAGGAGAAGTGAATATTGAAAGCAGCCACAGGAGGGAGGGAGGGAGGGAGGGAGGGAGGGAGTCTATTGGTTGATTAGGCAGTCATGTTCAGTGATTTGTTTAAAGAAAGTAGGTGATTAGGTGCTCTCTCTCTCTCATACACATTCTGTTATCAACCTATAGTTCCTCATCTACCTCATTCCTTTCCTCCTCTCCCCCTTCCACTTTCCTCTCCCTACACCTCCTCTTCTACCCGGTCTTCTCTACCGTATAATAAGCTATCTCACGCCACTTGGAGCACCCACTTCACAGACCCCGATTCTCAAAGTCTCCCCAATCTTCCCTCACCCTTCCCCCTTCCTTCATAACTGGAGATGTGAGAAATGATTCACTTAAGGTAAGACACAAAGATGGATTCTCAAATATTCTTAACCTACTCTCTCCCCCACAACAGAGGAACAAGACAACGCCTCTTTAAGTCATCGCTAAAGTTACGACACAAAGACTGAACATCAATGTTATTTTAAAACAAATTTCTTGAGTAGTTTTTTCTCACTTTACAGGAGATGTGAGAGGACGTGTACCTGACTTACTAAAGGTTGTGGATCAGTGAAACTACAACAGAAAATAACCTAACCCAACCTAGCCTAACCTAACTAAACCCATCCCAATCTCACCTAACCTAACCTAACCCACCCTATCCCAATCTAACCTAACCCATCCTCATCTAACCCATCCTAATCTAACCCATCCTACACTAACCTAACCTAACTCATCCTTCCCCAACCTAATCTAACCCCTCCTACCCTACTCTAACCTAACCTAAACCAACCCAACCTAACCCAATTGTATACCTGCACGGTCTAAATACACATAGGCAGGAATGTGTGACATACAATAGTCTTTTCAGGGGACTCTCACCCACATGCCCAATCGCCTTACAGACTTACCCAGGGGACAGAGGAGGGGTTGGGGAATACAGTGCAGTACATAAGTTGGTTTCAGCGATATATGGCTCTTAGCAGGTTATGGTCCGGAGCGCCTCAGATATACTGTACATGCTCAACTGTATACTTTGCATTGTCTATACATGCTGATATTTCTATACAGTATACATGCTGAAATATATACCTGCATTGTCTGTGATACATGCTGAAATATATACCTGCAGTATCTATATACATTCTGAACCAATTGTAAACTTTTATGACGATCTCTCTCTCTCTCTCTCTCTCTCTCTCTCTCTCTCTCTCTCTCTCTCTCTCTCTCTGGTTACCGTGTTAAGGGATACCGTCGTTAAGTCCGTGTTTACCTGTCGTTTCCACACAACAATCACGAAGCAAACAGCTTTATTTTTTATTTTTTTATTTTTTTTTTATTGGGCACTCTCACATCCTTGTGTAAGGTGAAGCGCAGAAGGCGAAGAAGTGCCCACTCAGGGAAGCATGCCAAGTTCATGCTTGCCTTGTGTCCTGCGGTTAAGGGTGTAGCCTGGGAAGAGTCAAGGGCGTACCTGGAAGAAGTCATATGGGGTTAAGAAGGTTCAAACAACCTCCACCGGCCCGGTGCTGCTTCTTGGACACTTTCCTAGTTCCCCATTAGTCCCTGTCTACCTAGCAGCAAAGTAGGTACCTGTGTAAATCGAAAAATTGCGAATTCAGACCAGGAAAGTTGTTGAGCTTCCAATAACTTCATGACATAAAACCACTGGACTCAACAGCTTTTATCTTCGTCCTCCTGAGTGGTGGTGAAGGTCAACATGGGTCACACAAACTGAATTACGGGTAAGGAAAATTAGGGAGGAGGATGGGGGGGGTGTGAGTAGGTGGGGTAAGGGTACTAGGGAGGTGAGGGTAGGGGGATGGCACCAGGGAGGGAGTGGTGGTGGGTATGTGGTACTAGGGAGGTGGATGGTGGTGGTATGGTACTAGGGAGGTGAGTGTGGTGGTGGTGTACTAGGGAGGTGAGGGTGGTGGGCATGGTACTAGAGAGGGTGGTAGGTATGGCACTAGGGAGGTGAGTGGTGGTGGGTATGGTACTAGGGAGGTGAGTGGTGGTGGGCAGGGTACTAGGGAGGTGGGTGGTGGTGGGTATGGTACTAGGGATGGGTGGTGGGGTATGGTACTAGAGTGTGGGTGGTGGGGTGGGTGGGTACTAGGGAGTGTGGGTGGTGGGTGGGTATGGTACTAGGGTGTGTGGGTGGTAGGGCATGGTAGTAGGAGGTGGGTGGTGGTGGGTATGGTACTAGAGAGGTGAAGTATGAAGGTGTGAAGGAGGCGGCCTTTATGTTATGGAGAGAGGATGGTGATGCAGGGACACAAGAGTATGGCCGCCACCTCCTCCATCAAGCTCACCGCCACTCAAGACCTTCTGGCGAGGTTCATGAGGTGACACAACTTTTATATCGCCACGACGCGACGCTCGACGCTGACGTCCTCCCACCCTGGAAATTTACAGCCTGGTGAACATACTATGGCGGGTAACACAGTTCTTGTGCCAGTCAGTGTGTGGGGGAAACTGAGCAATAAAACCTCCCTCAGCAAGGAGGCAAAACAGGTACAAGATTAAACATCAGGTAATTTCCGCTTCTACCCTGAACTACTTTACCACCCTGCTACACCAATGGCTTCTTGAGAGGTCATCATGGGTGCACTCTCAGTGACGAGCTTCAGCAAGAAAAAAAGCGTAAAGACCTACCTGAAGGAGGGAACCTCTTCTCTAATATATGGTGTTCATCCTTATACAGTTCCCCTCCTCCTCTCTCCCCGCCAGTGAATCAACCATGTACACGATGACTACAACCATCATCATACAGCCTCACCACCAAGGTATCACAACCATCATCCTACAGCCTCACCACCAAGGTCTCACAGCCATCATCCTACAGCCTCACCACCAAGGTATTACAACCATCATCCTACAGCCTCATCACCAAGGTATCACAACCATCATCCTGCAGCCTCACCACCAAGGTATCACAACCATCATCATACAGCCTCACCACCAAGGTATCACAACCATCATCATACAGTCTCACCACCAAGGTATCACAACCATCATCATACAGCCTCACCACCAAGGTATCACAGCCATCATCCTACAGCCTCACCACCGAGTATCACAACCACATCATCCTACAGCCTCACCACCAAGGTATCCCACAACCATCGGCCTACAGCCTCACCACCAAGGTATCACAGTATGTCCTACAGCCTCACCACGAAGGTATCACAAAACCATATCCTACAGCCTCACCACCAAGGTATCAGCCATCATCCTACAGTCTCAGCACCAGTATCACAACCATCATCCTATGGCCTCACCGCAAGGGTATCACAACCATCATCCTACAGTCTCACCACCAAGGTATCACAACCATCATCCTACAGCCTCAAGCACTGCATATGTAAACCATCATCCCCTGGCAGTCTCACCCGAATTGCTGCATCACAAACGAACATCATACAGTCCCTCACCATGTATCACAACCATCATCATACAGTCTCACCACCAAGGTATCACAACCATCATCATACAGCCTCACCACCAAGGTATCACAATCATCATCATACAGTCTCACCACCAAGGTATCACAACCATCATCATACAGTCTCACCACCAAGGTATCACAACCATCATCCTACAGCCTCGCCACCAAGGTATTACAACCATCATCCTACAGTCTCACCACCAAGGTATCACAACCATCATCCTACAGCCTCGCCACCAAGGTATTACAACCATCATCCTACAGTCTCACCACCAAGGTATCACAACCATCATCCTACAGCCTCACCACCGAGGTATTACAACCATCATCCTACAGCCTCGCCACCAAGGTATTACAACCATCATCCTACAGCCTCACCACCGAGGTATTACAACCATCATCCTGCAGCCTCACCACCAAGGTATTATTACAAGCAGGTGAGGTGGAGGTACACACAGTAGGTGATGGAGGGCGCCACGGTCACTATTCAGAAGGACATGAGTATGGCGCCTGTTTTCTGAAAGAGTTAAGACATCCGCCGAGCCATGACTCACACCGACAGTGCAAAGGAGGGCGGTACCACATGTACGTTGTGTGGAGGAAGCCGTGGTCTGATGTGGTAGCGACTCTGGCGGAATTTTAGGAGAGAAAATGTAAAGAAGGAAGTGTAGGACCTGGACGACTTCGCCAGGGATGTTTCTGGTGAAGAGTTTAGTAACATCTCTCGCTCACAGAGACGAAAACCTGAAGAAGGAATATAAGACTAGCAAACAAAAATGACATTGAGAAAAAGAAAAAGAACATGACCCAGGAGGAAAGTCTCCCACCCTCCACACGGCCTCATCATACTCCTGCTGGGGACGTTGATGAGCTGCGACGAACAATACAATGTCACTGCGGGTCTGGATTTACGAATATTTGTATTTTGGCTTCTAGTTATTGTGAGGAGATTCCCGCTTAAGGAAGAATCTGGGCCAAGTAGTTATTTCGGACGTTTGTTTTTGTGTTATGGATAAATTCCAGCTGTTGGGGGCGCTGTGGTGTAGTTACTGACAAGTTTTCACGCACGAATCTTTGGCAACCCTGGATCTCGGCCATAACCTCCCTCCCCCACACATCATATATTATTTTGTCAATCAAGTGACGCATTTCCCAGTTATTATTACTATTACTATTATATACACGTGCGCGCGTTTCGGGAATAAGTGAAAACGGTAGCCAAGTTGACCTTCACACCCACCAAGCGAGGTCACAGGAAACCTCCCTCCATGAATGTGCAATAATAATAATAATAATAATAATAATAATAATAATATTAATAATAATAATAATAATAATAATAATAATAATAATAATAATAATAATAATAATAATGATGATAATTAACAGTTTTTTGAAAGAACATGGCAACCAAAAGGCTGAAAATATACAGTTGCATAATTGGGTAATGGGTCACTTGATTGACAAAATAATATACAACTAACATAAGTGATACAAATATGGTATATAATAACAAGGTGGGGAGAAGTTGAAGGTGACTGCAAAAGGCGAGATTGAGATTGACTGGGAGTGAACACACTGGTTGATTACGAGTTGTTGATAATTTTTACAATGGTTGGGACTGGGCTGTTCTTATAGCGATCAGTACGTGTTCCTATGGGCTGGATGTGGTTGTGGTATTGAACAGCAATGCGTATTCCTGTGTGTGTGTGTGTGTGTGTGTGTGTGTGTGTGTACGTGTTTGTATGTGTGTGTGTACAAAATGTTTGTGTGTGGTTGTACGTTTGTGTGTGTGTGTGTACAAAACGTTTGTATGTGTATGTGTGTACAAAACGTTTGTATGTGTATGTGCGTGTACAAAACGTTTGTACGTGTGTGTGTGTGTGTTTGTATGTGTGTGTACAAAACGTTTGTGTGTGTTTGTACGTTTGTGTGTGTGTGTACGTGTGTTTACGTGTGGCCCACATCGTCTCTAGGCCAATAAGCAATTTACACTTTCATAGTTACAAATACCACAGAACCCTTTGGTCACGCCTTTGAGTCAGCTCCGGTTTAGCCCACCGATTGTGTGTGTGTGTGTGTGTGTGTGTGTGTGTGTGTGTGTGTGTGTGTGTGTGTGTGTGTGTGTGTGTGTGTGTATTTTGCTATCAAGAGGAAGATAGTCGTGTTAATAATGGTCAAAGCCGTGTTAAGGATGATCAAAGCCGTGTTAAGGATGATGAAACCCGTGTTAAGGATGATGAAACCCGTGTTAAGGATGATCAAAGCCGTGTTAAGGATGGTTAAAGCCGTTTTAGGATGGTCAAAGCCGTGTTAAGGATGGTCAAAGTCGTGTTAAGGATGGTCAAAGCCGTGTTAAGGATGGTCAAAGCCATGTTAAGAATGGTCAGTAATGTTAAGGATGGCCGAAGCCGTGTTAAAGATGATGAAAGCCGTAAGAATAGTCAAAGCCGTGTTAGAGTAAATTTTGTTCTTTAACGTGAGAAAATTTTTACCAAAGTTTATCAAGTAAAAAGTATTCTTAGGTACAGTATTTGACGAAGGCCACTTGTCACTCAGGACATCAAATAAAACTACCCGGTGCTGCTCACATTAGTCCAACAAGAAATAAAATATGAAAAGTGAGAAAAGTTGGATGAACAAAGTTTTTGGCATATCCAGTTTCTTTATCGGGCTGAGATCCGCTTTAAAAACATCTTGAGCGCCACCTTGGTGTGTTTGGGGAACACTGTTGACACCAGTATTAAAGATGGCGGCCAGAGTATTACGTAGGTGACCTATATCTCGGGAACCGCTTGAGGTAGAGGCCTAATACTGACGGCATCTGTAGGTTTGGGGACACTCTAAAGTCAATGAAGCTACAGTCAACACTGTAGAATGATTATTTATATATTTTTATATATATATAAATATTTACCACGTAAATATATGCTGAGATTATCAGTGTATGTAGGATTTATAACTTGGATCAGTAGGTGTGAAGCTCTCCATACAGCAAAGTGTAAATGCAGGAAGAAGTCTCAGACGCTAAGTGAACTTAGGTATTACTCCATTGTACACAGGCATTTCCAAATGAAAATATTGAGACGACATGTTAAGAGACACCCTGTAGGGCAGCAGTGGTGGGCTACCTGCAGCCCCTCCAGGTTCAGAGTTGCCAATATTAAATATTTATATTTCATTATTAAAAAAATTACATTTTGAATTACCTTCTTTCCTAGTAACATAATTTACGAATTAAGTTTTATATATAATTAATTTAAGATTTGTCAAATATGATAATAGGAAGGCGGTGAGTCCTGGCTCAGTGTGCCCCTCTTCTACTACATGGAATAAAATATAGCAAATGTTTTTATATATATTCTGGATTTTGCATTTGTGTTATGATAAAATTGTTAGGATGCGGCCCACTAATTAACTAACTTTGATGTTTGTATTTTTTCGTGGTAATATTTTGAGAATATTTCTTATAACTATAGAGGAAAAAGAGAAAGTATAATGACTGTAGGCCTGAGAACAGCGATGTTTACATTTTCAATGGTGGCTATAAAAAATGAGTGTGAACACATAATTATTTCCTGCACTATATACTCTGAGTAATGTATTCGGTATCTGAAAGCACTTATGTGTCTTAACAGTAAATAGAGTATAAGATTCCATTTCTGTTTCATATCAGGTCCGTATCATCGCTGTTTGGCAAGATGTCCTGCTTCTTGTGAGAATTAAATTTGACTGAAAAATGGTTTGCCTTTGATGACCTGATATCAAGGTCGACATTATACTGAGGAAGTGCTGAATTAAAAACTAAAAGTACAGACTATTCCTGCCTTAAAATTATATTGACATAAAAGCTGTTTCTCAACACTGACACTGAAGTATAATATTAAACGCTGCCTGAAGCGAAAGGAACAACAGTGGTTGTCGAGTATCCACCATCACCAAAACGAACCCAATCTTCAGTTGTCCAATTTAATTTTCTTATCCATTGTCTTTCTGTGGAGAAGAATGCTTGAACCCTCAGGACAGTCAACACACGGACCGAGAGAGTCGTACTGTGTGGAGCAGCGGACAGGAGACAAAAACTTTCAGGCAAGTTATAATGAAAGAATGTGAAGCACACGAGACGAACATACAACAGAACTCAGGTTCGTATATACGCCTTCAAGGAGCCCTCAGAGATCTTCACTACAGATGCTAGCTATCATTATCGCTAGTAAAGCTTTGTTGTCACAGAAAAGTTCTTGAACCCCCAAGAAGTAGCAATTTATTTGAAAAGGATGAAAATTTGGACACAGTAATGGCCAGCATGATGTATGGGGAAGTTTACAACTTAACTCAGTTATTTGTAAGCCTCTTTAAGACGTGGAAGGTGGCCAACCTTCGTGTACATCTTGGGCAAACACTTGTGTCTCTCTCACCACAAGGATATACAAGAGTTGTGACAAAGAAAATGCTCAAAAGTTGCTGAATCTGACAGATGACACAGCTGAAGATCCCAATGACATCCCTGGAGTAACAGCCGTGGTCAAACAGCTGCAGGCACACACCACCCATGACAGCTGTAGGCACACACCACCCATGACAGCTGCAGGCACACACCACCCATGACAGCTGCAGGCACACACCACCCATGACAGCTGCAGGCACACACCACCCATGACAGCTGCAGGCACACACCACCCATGACAGCGTAAAGTAATGGTTCTTAACCCTAGGGCGTTACATCTTTCAGGGGTGCAAGGATTGAACATATTTTGTACTCATATATTCCCGATGAAATTAATTAATAATTACAAATAAAAAAGGCGCGGCAGCATAGGGCAGGGAAACTTGTTATTCATTAATCCCAACCGTAACCACACGCTAGACATGTTCTATCTCAGGATCCCTCACGAGTAATATGACACTGTTCGGTCATAAAGAAGAAGAAATAGAAAGATTAAAAAAAGAAGAAGAATGATATACAAAAACAATGCTGGTGTTTGAACGTGTAACAGAGCTGCAGTTGTGAGCGTTACGGCACCGTGAGGGTTCCCAATTACTTTAAGTACCGGTACTTCCAGAATAGGTACAGATATATTGGGGTTGATCTCAGATTATTGACGTTCAAGTTAAAAAAAATCTCCATATTTGTCAAACCTTCAGAATCTGGAAGGTAAGTTTCTGGTGATGAAATTCAATTCATCTGCCCGAGATGATTTAAAAATCTTAACATAGTAAAATTTGGGGTGAAATATTTGCCCTTTAATCGAAAACTTAGTCAGCAATCATTGTGAGTGATTGTTCCTTTCTTTCACCTACCTTTATAAGACAGGCTTTTCAACGCGTGTTACTGTGGAGACTAAGTATTGAAATAGATTTAAAGTTAAAATGACCTGCAGTGTACTCTTTCTTCCACCTCACTAAGAAATCAAATGCTTGTGGAGAAGAAACAGTGCCAACCCTCTCATTATTTCCAGATGAAATACAATATTGAACTTCTAGAAATATTACATTTGTGTTGACTTTGTTTATATGGATCTAGAGCGACGATAAGGGCAATGAAACTGAAACTTAAAAAACTGTGTTCATGGTTCATCATAAAGGGAGGGGGGGGGCGCTGTTCCAAAAAGGTAAAGAACCACTGAACTAAAGGTATAGGTAAACCCAACAGTAATGAACCTTCTTCAAGAAGCGAAACTGGCTTCAGACTCTCTTACATCACTAATGATTAGCAACAAGATCTCAAAAGAAACGAACAAGTCTTATACCGGGCATCCATTTGTCCGTGATCCGTGTCCCCGTACACATCCGTATCCGTGTCAGTGTATCCGTGAGGTAAACAGCCGTGAAAACTACGTGTGTGAGGTGTGCTTTTTCCCCAGAAAGTCCCAGCAAGGCAATATGTCCCGACGTCTGCGCCAAGAACTAGAAGAGTATGGCCACTTCCTTCTGATGGCCGGTATTATCCTTCACAGAGGCCATCACAATGCTAAAAAAAGAAAACATAGGTGGTGAATCCATCAAATCCTTCAAAGCGTAGTGAGCATGGTGCATACTGCCACTTAGTGAAGGAATTGGAACTGGGTGAGGAACAGTTTCAACATTACTTCAGACTGACTTGAGAGCGGTTTAAGCAAGTACTCTAACATGTGGAAGAATCGGTGGTGAAAGTTTGCAAGACGACGGAGGCAATATGCCCGAGGCAACGGCTAGCCATATGCTTGAGGTATGTATGCAAACACTGACTGTTACAAATATAAGACAACAATGATATAAAATAATCTTTATTGACCTAAAGAAAATGTTTCTCGGGTACATTATATGGGTGCAGGCAATAGAAGATAAACTGACCGGGTTTTGTCTGACCAGTTCTACCAAGGCCTCACAAACTTCTTGGTTGATCAGTCTACTGGAGTCCTTGCGTTTGGGCATGGTGAATGCTGTGGAAAACTAATTAGAAAATAGGTCTCGTGAATTTATGTAGGTCACGTAATCCCCTACAACAGCTTCCGTGTTCCATACGTGTCCGTGAAAAATCGCTCACTGCGCGATTCCTCCCGGATACGGACACGGAACTGATCAATGGATGCTTCTCAACCTTTTCTCATATACTCGATTTTTCATTGACACGGATGCATACGGGGACGCGGACCACGGACAAGTGGATGCCCAGCCTTATACTCCCCGGCAGGTTTCCCGTGGAGTACTCCTGAGGCAGCGACACCTCCTTCAGGAGATGAAGAAATATGGGATTTTATGTTCCTACGATGAGCAAGTTTTGTTGCATCTGCTGCAGCTGTCACACAAGGCGGTCCCCAGAACAGAGGCGTAACAGACTCGATGTGTTCCCCACACAGCGAGTCTGTCTGACAAATCTGATGTAAATAATTATCCTCGCAAAATGTACTGACATCAAACCACGGCTTGGCCATTTTGTTCACTCAAGAAAAGATCAAAGGCAGTGAGCAGCTCGTGACATCATTCCTCAAGTGTCGTGTCCCTCGTGCCATGCCTGAAAACAAGAACAAGAAACAGGTTCCACCACTTAAGCTTTTATACAAGCAGATCACATCTGAGAAGAGAGCACAATGAATGAACTTTCAATTTATGAAATCTGTTGCACTGGACCAAGGAGCAACAGAGTTAGGTGGCTTCAATATAAAGTCAGCAAGAGAGGAAGATCAAGACATTGAGCCTGTAACAACCGCTGAGTACTTATCACTCCTTCAGGATAATCCACTTGACCATGTGGTGGAAGAAGCTGCACATTTTGTTGCACACACAGCAGCAGGTAAGAAAGACGCACACAACACAGTGTCCCCTAACTTGAAAATCTTCCTGCAGCCAACGAAGTATTTATGGAAAATGTTAAACGGTACACCTGCAGGCATGTACTTCATAAACGGCACACCTGCAGGCATGTACTTAGTAACGGTACACCTGCAGGCATGTACTTGATAAACGGTACATCTGCAGGCATGTACTTGATAAACGGTACACCTGCAGGCATGTACTTGATAAACGGTACATCTGCAGGCATGTACTTGATAAACGGTACACCTGCAGGCATGTACTTGATAAACGGTACACCTGCAGGCATGTACTTGATAAACGGTACACCTGCAGGCATGTACTTGATAAACGGTACACCTGCAGGCATGTACTTGATGAACGGTACACCTGCAGGCATGTACTTGATAAACGGTGCACCTGAAGGCATGTACTTGGAGGGCTGCTCATTGAACCAAACTACCGGTGATGAACTCCACACAATTTGGCTCTGAAGGGGACGTACCATCTAAGAAGCTGCGTTCAGTTATGGTGCCTCTTGAAGTACTGTACAATGCCCCCCCCCCTCCTGAAGCTCTGCGAGTAATAACATGTGGATACACGGGAGAAAACTTGTGTAAAACAAACAAATGCAAGTGACACAAAGCAACGTTTATCTGTACGGTATTCAGTTTTACAACTGTCTGGATGACGGAATCTGTCAAAACCAAACACAGTCATTAAGTGCTCATCATCGTAACACTTGTCACTATATATATCATAGATTGTCTTTAGTTTCCTCTTCTCAACAAGCTACAAGGTGGCAGCTCACTTGTCGATACATGGCCACATAATCAATGGTTGTGGCAGCCCATTACTGGCTCCATCTTATAAACATATAAATAATCATTCAACAATGTTGACTGTAGCTTCAGTGACTTTAAGGTCTCCCCAAACCTACAGTTGCCGCCAGTATTAGGCCTCCATCTCAGCGGTTCCCGAGATATAGGTCACCTACGTAATACTCTGGCCGCCATCTTTAATATTGGTGTCAACAATTTTCCTCAAATACACCAAGGTGGCGTACAAGATGTTTTGAATCTCAGCCCGATAAAGAATAAAACTATGTAAAAAACTTTGTTCTTCCAACTTTTCCCACTTTTTTTCAACACTGTGCATGACTACCTCCCCTGAGCCTTGACACTGAGTGTTGACGCCAGGGGTCAGCCTGCCAGGTCATATATAGAGTACCAAAATATAAATCTTTATACCTTGTACAGTTCTAGGTCAGTCTCACTAAGTCGTTTCATTTTGGGAGGGACGCCAAACTGTGAACTTGTGGATTTACTTCACTGGAAGACTTCAGATCATAAGGTAATAAACGATCAAGTTACTATAATTCTGTATAAAAAAATATGCTTCGTTTATCATATGATTATGTTGAGAGGCGAATTATTTAACACTTCATAATAGTATATAATGTGTTTGTCTTGGGAGTCCTTCTTACTCATCACTTTTTGAAATTCAAATATTAAGTTCCCATATTTCTAAAGTATATTTTTCATTATAAAAATTAACAACTAAAGACCAATAAATATTTTATAATTATGAATAGTTATGCTCTTTATCATACTTGTAAAAAACGCGATAAATACTCTCACAGAAAACAACAACAAAGCGAACATAACAAATTATATGTTTTCTGAATATAAACACCTGATTAACTTAACGATCATGTTGAGTTACATGATGGATGACTCAACGACTAACACTCACACCAAGACCAGACACCAACCAAAATATGAGAGCAACAAATTACTAAACATTATCATTAATTCCAACTCGCTGGGAAGCTTCAATATACTGTACATTAAGGTGGACATATATATAGTGACAATGGTTGGGTGTAAACAGGGCTGTCTAGTATGCAGTTTCCTTCATTCTTATATTCTGGTACAATACAGTATTGTATTTGTTTCATTCCCTAACGAATTAATTCTTTAAACAAAAATAATTGACATAATGTCTGAGGCCAATTTTTACTTTTAATACTTGAATAAACTCGAAAGATAATTTTTTGCTCATACTTAAGAACAATTTACACGAGCGATGCTTTTACTGCAACTAAATTTACTATGTCAAATTAATTTTACTTTAACTTAAAAATTTGTACTTTACACTTCTGGTGTTACAGTTAAAGCAGTGTTAGCAATGGTTAAAGCCGTGTTATGGGTGGTTAAAGCCATGTTTAGGATAGTTAAAGCAGTATTATGGATGGTTACAGCCGTATTAGCAATGGTTAAAGCCGTGTTGTGGGTGGTTAAAGCCATGTTTAGGATAGTTAAAGCAGTATTATGGATGGTTACAGCCGTATTAGGGATGGTTAAAGCCGTGTTGTGGGTGGTTAAAGCCATGTTTAGGATAGTTAAGCAGTATTATGGATGGTTACAGCCGTGTTATGGGTGGTTAAAGCCGTGTTATGGGTGGTTAAAGCCATGCTTAGGATAGTTAAAGCAGTATTATGGATGGTTACAGCCGTATTAGCCATGGTTAAAGCCGTGTTATGGGTGATTAAAGCCATGTTTAGGATAGTTAAAGCAGTATTATGGATGGTTAATCCTTTATATGGCAGCGGCGTACTTAGCCGCGTGAAGGATGGCCAAAACCGTTTTAGGAATAGTCAAAGCCATTTTACGGATAGCCAAAGCTAGTTTAGTGATGGTTAAGGCCGTGTTGGGAGTGGTGAAAGCCGTGTCAGGACCAATCAAAGCCGGGTGAGAACGTAAACCTGTTTGATGGCTTGACCGGCTTATTTCGGCAGCACGACCACAGATATTGAGTGGCTGGAGAACTGGTGAAACACACACACACACACACACACACACACACACAACACTCCCACACATCCACCATATTTGTAAACAATGCCAAAAGTGGTGACAGACCAACCGAAATATCTCTCGGTGTCGGGCGAACATTTAATAACAGGAAAACAATATGAAAATATTCCCTTATCACACACACGCACACACACACACACACACACACACACACACACACACACACACACACACACACACACACACACACACACACACACGTGATAGAAACTAAGGATTAAAAAAATATAAAAATAAAAATGAGATAAAAAATAAAATAACCAAACACGGTTCATTTTTCTTTTCATTCAACATTGTAAAGATTTCATGAATATATTTTTTGTTTTCAGTCTTTTAACACTTATTTCTTACTATCATATGCATATATAAAAATAAATAAATAAAATAAAATAAATCGAATGATGGAGAGAGAAATGGTGACAATTATTAAAAAAAAAAAAAATAACAATTTTTTGAAACGATCTGAATCCTTTAAGGAAATCGACAATATATAGGAGTTAAGAAGAGAGGAAAACGACATAATATAGAAGAAAGAAGGAGGAAGAGGAGAGTATAATAATTAAGAGGAAAACAGTCAAACAGTCACTCACCTCCTCATACAGTCAAACAGTCACTCACCTCCTCATACAGTCAAACAGTCACTCACCTCCTCATACAGTCAAACAGTCACTCACCTCCTCATACAGTCAAACAGTCACTCACCTCACACAGTCAAGCAGTCACTCACGTACTCATCGACTCAAACTCACTCGCGTACTCATAAGTCAAACACTCACATACTCACAGTCAAACAGTCAGTCACGAACTCATACAGTCAAACAGTCAGTCTACTGCTTGCCAAGTCAGTTTAAAAGTATGCAAATCGTATTTATGAATTTTTGCGTGCGTGCAGTGTGGACCATTGCCCGTGACGGCGACCAACCTATCATGTTCTGGAGGGTGTAAGGGAGAGAGGGGGAAGGAAGGAGGAGGGAGGGAAGGAGGGAAGACAGAGGGAGATGAAGAGGAGGAGGAAACAAGAGATGGAAGATGGAGATAGGGAAAGGTAAGAGGAGGGAGAGAGGAAGAAGGAAAGAAGGGAAGGGAGAGACAGACAGACAGAGAAGATGGCAGGGAATGAGGGCACGAACAGACGAAGATAATGACATACACACACACACACAAAATATCACGACCTCCATCACCACGCTCATCCTAGCATTAAAAAAACACCAAAATAAACAACTCACAAAACATCACATCTCAAAGACTTATCATCACCATCCTAGGAAGAAAAAAAAAATATCATCAATTCATATTTCCCAACGTCTTCCGTATCCCGTGGTTCCGTAAAGTGATTCGGACATTAGTTTCGGGTACGGAATCCAGGGTCCGGGTAGTTATATCCTCAAGAATGGGGGTTAAGACAATGAGCCAAACTCAAGTGTAATTCCGACGCTGTTTTATGCTGGTAACTTTGTGCCGTTCAAGTTACAGCGAGGAAATGTACCGAACGAACCTTTTAAGAATACGTCTTTATGTCGTAATTTTAGTGAGTCAGTTCGAGTGGTATTTTTACCTAAGAACTTTTGAGAACTTATCTTAGCCTAAATAGACCTAACCTTAACCTAACCAAACTAATCACCACCAAAGCCAACCAAACCTGACCAACAAACCAAACATAAACCCACCTCCACCAAACCCAACCCAACCACCAAACCCAACCACCAAACCCAACCACCAAACCCAACCCAACCACCAAACCCAACCACTCAAACCCAAATCCACTAAACCCAAACCCAACCTCACCAACCCTAACCCAACCACCAAAAACCCAACCCAAATCCACCAAACCCAACCACCAAACCCCAACCCAACCACCAAACCCCCAACCCAACCACCTCAAACCCAACCACCAAACCCAAATCCCACCAAACCTAACCTAAATCCACCAAACCCAAATCCACCAAACCCAACCCAACCACCAACCCTCCCCAACCCAACCACTAAACCCAACCACCAAACCCAACCCAACCACCTCAAATCCACCACAAACCCCTAAACCACCAAAACCCAAACTCACCAAACCCAACCCAAGCAATCCACTCAACCCCAACCCAACCACCAACCCAACCCAACCACCAAAACCTAAACCACCAAACCCAAATCCCACCAAACCCAACCCAACCACCAAACCCAACCACCAAAACCCAACCCAACCACTCAAACCCAAACCCAACCACCAAACCCCAACCCAACCACCAAACCCAACCCAACCACCAAACCCCAACCCAACCACTAAAACTCCCAACTCAACCACCAAACCCAACCCAACCACCAAACCCCAACCCTAACCACCGTGTAAACCCCAACAACCCAACCACCAAAACCCTAAACCAACCACTCAAACCCAACCCAAATCCACCAACCAAACTCCACACTCAAACCCCAACCCAACCACTAAAACCAAACCCAACCACCAAACCCAAACCCAACCACCAAACCCCAACCCAACCACCAAACCCCAACCCAACCACCAAACCCCAACCCAACCACCAAACCCAACCACCAAACCCCAACCCAACCACCAAACCCCAACCCAACCACCAAACCCCAACCCAACCACCAAACCCCAACCCAACCTACAGTAGCCGGAGTATCATCATGAGTGTGTTACAAGGCCGCCCTACACTTTGATCCTAAGGGGCCACTGAGCCTCACACACGCCCGACTCGCTCACAAGTTTCTTGATTTCCACCTCGCGATTTTGGAGGACTCAGAGGAGATGAATTTAATGGTAGTAATGGGAAATAATGGTGAAATAGGGTGGAGTAAAATAGGGTGAAATCGGTTGGTTTAAAATAGGGTGAAATAGGGTAGAGTGTATAATAGGGTGAAATGTGGTCGTGCAAAATGGGGTGAAATAAGGTTGTATAAAATAGGGTGAAATAGGGTACAGTATAAAAATAGGGTGGGGGTAAAAGAGGGTAAAATGTAAATAGGTGTGGTGTAAAATAGGGTTAGGTATAATGTAGGTTGTCATAGAGGAGTATACTGTATGCCTACTGTGAAATATAGTAGAGTTCAAAATAGGATGGTGTGAAATAGGGAAGGGATAAACAGGCTAAAGTGCAATAGAGGGTGGTGTAATAGGGTAGGGTTTAATACTGAAGTATTTAATAGGATGAACTACGGCGGGTAAGGCGAAATAGGGTAGGGTTGAAAATGGGTTGGTGTAAAATAGTAACAAGTATAACAGGGTAGAATGAAATAGGATAAGGTGCAGTAGGGTGGTGTGAAATTGGGGAAGGCACAAAATATAGCAAAGTGAAAAATGGGAAGGGTGTAATAAGGTAGGTTGTAGAAGGATTGGGTGCAATAAGATGAAATAGGGTAGTGAGAAATAGGGTAGGGGGGAGAAGGGTTAGATGTAATAGGGAGATGCAGTGTGATACAAAATAGGGTGATGCGAATATGGGTAGGCTGTGATAGGGTAGGGTGTAATATCTTTGTATGGAATAAGATAGGGTGAAATAGCGAATATGAAATAGGGAGTTCTGAAGTAGGGTGGACTTGAACGAGATAGGATAGGTTGATAAAATGTGGTGATTGCAAAAGGATAGAGTAAAATAAGCTCGGTTAAACTGGGAGCAAAATAGGGTTAAAAATGGGGAATAGGTCGAAGAAATTGGGAAACGTGTGATGTCTTCAACCCTGGGACGCAATTTTGGTATATGAAAGACTGGCCACATGCCTTTCGTCTTAGGCTAGTGGACAGGGGAAACACACACACACACACACACACACACACACACACACACACACACACAACGAGGTATAGGAAGCAGTAGTCTCTCTCTCTCTCTCTCTCCCCTCTTTCCACCTCTTTATTATTCCCTTCACACCCCTGTTTCCGCCCGAACTCTTCCTCTTCCATTATACCTTTTCCCCTCTTCTTCCTCCTCCTACTCCTGTTCTACTCCTTCTCCTACTCCTGCTCCTCTTCTACTACTCCTCCTCTTCTATCCACTTTATTCAGTTGCGTCGCGAGGACCAAAAGTTCTCACGAGGCTTAACCTTCCCGTGACAAAATTTTAATGCTATAAATATTACTGCATTCAACCCTGGTGTTTCAACCGTATAAAAGACATGCACCGATTGTTCCGTCTAGTTACAACAGCAATTAATTTTAAAAGTGGATAAAAATCGTCAATTGTTTGGTTCTTTTCCATATTCTAATACAGATAATTTTTTTTTTATATAATAACTTAAGGTTGGTTTTAGTGGTGTAAATTCCAGAAGCCAGCAATCACATCAATCAATTAATCAAGGTGTTATTCTTAGATATATCTCACATGGGCGTCTTATTGTCGCGCGACTTAAAAATCAAAGGAGTTCAGTGGAACCTTTCACACAGACGTCCAAACAACGCTCGTGTGAGACAGGCCTTAGGGTTGGTGACCAAAGTCCTCCTTTCCCAATAATTTTTAGCGGTGGTCTTTACCGCAATAATTACAAACTACAAATTTTAATTATTCCCATTTACAACATACAATTTCCATATACCCAATCACAGTGCGCAACATGCAACTTTCATATTTCAAGGAAGGTCATTATAATAATTCACAACTCACAACCTGCAGTACAATAGACACGTGTGCCTCTGTACACGTGAATAACATGTTGACGACTGCAGTTCACCTCAGGGACAGAAGTCACATTTACTCCTGCTTGGTGGGGATGTTCTCGTTGTTCACAAGGTTCAGCTAATGCTGTCAACATGTTTACGCAGAGTTAAAGAACACGTAAGGCACACTTGTCTGTTCCCAAGACAGGTGTGGGG
>NW_024735554.1:14224540-14249540 GCF_018991925.1 Homarus americanus | reverse complement strand
AAGTTAAAACATATTCTGACTAACACGACCATAAGCTATATCAAGTGGTCGTTTTGCATCTTTGTGCAAACGTTTCTTGGCAGCAGAGTCTTGGAGCTCACCGGAAGATTAGGTATATTTAACCAGTGATCAAACACACCTAACCCCAACCTAATCTAACCTAAGAAAACCAAACCCAAACTAACACAATATATCCTAATCTAACCCAATCTAACCTAAAGTGTTCAACCAGGCCAGAGCTGAGCCCTGGGCACAAGCACAAACTGACACCCTAGTCTGGCTGATCTGACACAGTATGTCACAAGCAGGCCAAGACCAGAATGAGCCTGACACACAAACTGATCTGACACAGGCCAAGACCAGGCTAAAACACACACAAACCTAACCTAACCCCTAATCTAACCCAATCTAACAAATATATCCTAACCAAACCAAACTAAACCTACCTAACCTAACCTAATCTAGCAATCTAACCTAATATATCCTAACAAACCAAACCAAACTAAACCTAACCTAACTAACCTAATCTAACCCAATATATCCTAGCCAAACCAAACCAAACTAAATCTAACCTAACCTAACCTAACCTAACCTAACCTAACTTTAACCTAACCTAACTAACCTAATCTAACCCAATCTAACCTAATATATCCAAACCAAACCAAACTAAACCTAACCTAAACATCCCCCCCCCCCTATCAGGTAGCAGCTTTTGGGTGTTTAATCATCAGGTGAAATTGGCTGCTAGGGTGATTAGTATTCAGGTGAAATAGGGTGCTAGGGTGATTAGTATTCAGGTGAAATAGGGTGCTAGGGTGGTTAATCTTCAGGTGAGTCCGTCTATTACAAACGTCTGGGTGGAGGGGAACCTTAATTATATGGTGAACTCTTGAGACGAGGCAAGTTTTGACAGTGATGGGATGTGGTCGGAAGAGTTTGTGCTGACGTATAGAAGTTAATTGGGTTACCTGTCAGTCTGTTTTTCTTTCTTTCTGTCTTTTTAAAAATATCTGTCTGTTTGATATTTTGGTTACCTGTTTTCTTTTCTTTTTTTTTCTTTCTTTCTTTCGCTTTATCTTTTTCACTCTCATTCTCTTTCTTGTTATCTCCCTCTTTCTTTAACCTCTTAATCATTCCTCTCTCTCTCTCTCTTTAACTCACACCTTCCCTCCAGCATTCTCACACTCTCGCCCTCTCTCCAACATTTTCACACGCTCATCCTTCCTCCAACTCTCTCTCTCTCTCTCTCTCTCTCTCTCTTCTGAAGATTGTAAACCCACAGCTTATTTCACCTGACGATTAGACACCCCAGCTTATATCACCTGAAGCTGGACTATCCTGATGCTACCTGAGGGTTAGGAGAGGTTAAGATAGCATTAGGGTTTTATGAGGTTGAGTTAGTGTTACGTTAGGTTAGGTTACGTTAGAGTAGCTTAGGTTAGATTAGGTTACGGTGGTTAATATTCAGGTGAAATAAGCTGTGGGTATCTAATCTTCAGGTGGCCCAAGAAAGTTACACGAGTCTTTTGTTAAGCGTTCGTTCCCTTATGAATCGAAAGGTGAACACAGGTCGAACACAACACTTAAGGGGGTATGAGGAGGATGTATAGGTATTTACCTTACCTTATTTACCTAATGGCCACCCACTAGAGGTGGCCATGCTGATGAAAGGAAGCCAGTGGCCTGTGTAGGATCCCTCCATTGTTCTTGATAATATTGTCAAGGGATGTTTTGAAGCCCAGTACTGTTCTTTATTTATCACATCTTGGGCTGGTAGACTGTTTCATACGTCTACCAGCCTCTGTGTGAAGAAATATTTCCTTATATTCGTTCTGCATGATAACTTGGCGAACATATAGTTATGCCCCCTGGTGTTGGTGGTGCGTGACATCACAAAGAAATTTCCCAGGTTCACGTTTTCCAGCCCTTTCAGGATTTTGAAGGTTTCAATGAGCGCTGCCCTATTGTGCCTTGTCTGAATGTTAGTCCTAAGGCCATCAGTCTACTTGGATAATCGGGCTGACATAGTTCCGGAATCATCTTAGGTGCTCAAGGTTGACCTCAATAACACAAGGAGGGAGAAGATACAAAGGTATGCATGACTCAAGGTTGACCTCAAGGCTTGTATTCTCCATCATTCTTCGCCATTTTGGGTGGCGTTAGCTTGAATCACTTGAACATGACGCACCCTGAAGATTAGACACCCCAGCTTATTTCACCTGAAGATTAGACATCCTTAGGCTACCAAAGCCCGGGCAGGTTTACTGTGCGCGTGTGTGTGTGTGTGTGTGTGTGTGTGTGTTGAAAATGGTCGTGATGACGTAACATGTTAAGAGCGGACAATGTTCATCTTCCGTGGGAGTGGGAGGGAGGAAGGAGGTAGAGGAAGGAAGTGGGAAAGAGAGGGAGAAAAGGGGAAGGAAGAGAGGAGAAAAAGAGGAAGGGAAGAAGATGGAGTCAAAAGAAAAAGAAAGATGAGGGGAATGCAGGGGAGAGAAGGAGAAAAGACAGACAAAGACACACACAAAAAGAGAGAGAGAGAGAGAGAAAAAAAAAAAGAGAGAGAGAGAGAGAGACATCAACTCCACACAGCCTGAGGATGATGGCAGCGTTATATACACCTGAGATCTTACCTGACAGACCCGTGATTATAGTTGGTGTCCTGCCGCTGGTGGTAGTGGTGTGGTGGGAGTGGTAGTGTTAGCGTTGGTGTTGGTTGTTGGTGGTAATAGTAATGAGTGATAGTTATACAAACAATAAAAACAACAACAATATAATAATAATAATAATAATATATAATAATAATAATAATACCAATAATAATAATAATAATATAATAATATATATATATAATAATATCACCAAATTAAAAGAAAGAAAAGAAAAGAAAAAGAAAAATAAAACCACTGATATCACAATCTCTCTCAGGTCTATCTGTAAGAGTCCCGCGTAGGGAAAACGTCAAATAAGACACAGAAAACAGTGTATAATCACTCAAAGGCTCCACGCTTGGCTGGCTATAATTGGCAGGCTGGTTTAATATTTTGTATCTTTACCGAGAGAGGTGGGAGGGTGGAGGAAATGTTGTCGACGAGAATAATAAACACTGAGTAATAATAATAATAATAATAATAATAATAATAATAATAACAATAACTACTACTTCTAGTTCTAATAATAATAGTAATAATATTAATAATAATAGTAATAATAATAATAATAAGTCAACACCTTGAGTACTTTACCTAAACCACTTGAGTACTACACCTTAACCCCTTGAGTACAAAGAATTAACCCCTAGAGGTAGATGTCCTAACTTCTTGAATACTATAGCTTAACCCCTTGAATACTATGAATAATTAACACCATCTATCCATCAATCCAGCCTAATAAAAGCGTATCAAAGAGAGGCTTATATTACGTGATCAATAGGGGTTAAAAAGCAAACAAAAGTCGTAATAATAGATGTAAAAAAAAAATAATAGCCTTGTTGATGACGATCTGACAGCACGATATAGTGGGACAGGACTTTAAAATACCCCTTAAACTCTTCTCTCCCAAACCTCCTCCTTTCCCCTTACCCCAAACACCTCTTAACCTCCCCCTTTCTCCAAACACCCCCTAACATTTCTCCCATCCTTCCCCCCTTATCACCTGCTCATTAAACTTCCCCAGCATCACAATCATCCACCATTAAGGGCCATTACTACACCCATTTAACAGAGTAAGTCAACCATGTCGATTATAATGGTAAGCTGTGTCACGCCCATTAGTCACGCCCATTACCCTCACGGAGATGTTAAGAGGTGTAGGTTAGGGGAGGGTGATAGGGGAATACCCGGTAAGGGAATATAAGGGTAAAAATAGGATGGTTAGCCGTCTGGGTTAAGAGAGGGATAGCACTGTTTTGACGCTGAAGTTTTTTTTTCTTGCACTAAAATCTGATTTTTTTTGTCTTTCATTTACTTGTTACTTTCTTTCTTTTTCTTTCTTTCTCCCGTAATTTATTTATTTTTCTCTATCATTTTCTTAACTCACCATTTTTCACTATTTCCCCAAAAGTAAATAAAACAACAAAATCAACAACAACACAACAAACAAACAGATAACTTCAAGAAAATAATAACAAAAAAAAAATGATAAAGAGGTGAATATGAAAACACTGAGTTGCAGGAAGTGTACATAGAGAAAACTGATAAAATGTATAAAAAAGCCAAAATAATCACATGGATAAGAATCTTCACTTACGTATTCATAAAGGAGGAAAGTGAAATAATTTATGATAATGGAGAGAATGTAAATAAGGAGATAGGGAAGTCTAAAAATATACTTCTCTCTCTCTCTCTCTCTCTCTCTCTCTCTCTCTCTCTCTCTCTCTCCTCATTCTTTAGTTTATTTTCATATTTTTTTGGGGAACTATTCAATAAACGTATATATAGTCATTCCGTTATTATTATTTTTTTTACTATTATTTTATATTTTTTGTTTATTTCAACATTTTCGTTATCAATTTCACATTCTGTTTTCCCTCACTTCCTCCTCCTGCAAAGGAACGTTTTCCTTCCCTCCTTTCCTTCCTTCCCCTCCCTTTATTTCATCTATACTTCCATCCATTCATCTATCCACCCCTCTCTCCCACCCTCCCCTTATCTACCCCCTTCCTTCCTTCCCTCCATATATGTATCCTTCCTTTCATCCCTCCCTCCTTCCATCTTTCCTCCCTCCCATCCACCCATCTAGTCTTCCTTCATCCCTCCACTCTTTCCTCCCCCTTCCTTTATCCAACTTAATCACTCTTCCTTTTATTCACTTCTCTAACATTACTGCCAAGGCTCTGATCAGTGCGCCGAGACACACATCTAAACACCCATAAACAACCTCGACCAATTAGACCTTCAAACAGTCAATATCAAGTCTGGAATTTATGAAGGCTGAGTAGTGTTGGCACTATTTTGGTCATGACGTTTTAGCTGCTGGGAAATGGTGTGTGTGTGTGTGTGTGTGTGTGTGTGTGTGTGTGTGTGTGTGTGTGTGTGTGTGTGTGTGTGTACGTATAACCACGAACAATTATTTACATGAGAGAGAGAGAGAGAGTATGAAGAAAAGGAGGAAGGGAATGCAGAAGGAGAGAAAAAGGCAGACAGATGGGAGAGAAAAAAAAAGGAAAGGGAGGAGGAGGAGGAGGTAATAAATCAAGGCACAAACAGTAGCCCAAGAGACCGCCCGGATTGGCCTCGCCTCATTTCTCCCCAGGATGGACGAGGAACACATCATCTCAACTCACCCGCTTAACAAATCCTAACTAACACACATTATTTAAGAAACAAATGCACCGTCCATTAATGCACCTGTCAATCGACCTCTACTGACACCCACCAGCTTTCTAAATACAATCACAAACAATAAATACCGTCCCATATACCCGACAACCCGTTAAACTAATGGCATCCCGTCGCCAATGGACCTAGGATAAATAAATAAAATATGTATATAAATATAACACTTGGCAACTTTAGACTGCCAGCTGACTGAGTTACCAGTTAGTGTAAACACGTCCCTCACCCGCACACCCTGTCCTCCATCCCCTTCCCATCACCCATCCCTCTACCTCGGTACCCTCCTCCTCCTTCTCCTGCCCCTTCCTCCCCATCTCTCCTCCCTCTCCTGTCACCTTTCCCCTCCCTCATTCTTTCTCCCTGCCCCTTCCCCTGCCTGCCCTACCATCACTCCTCCCTCTGCCCTTCCCTTCCCTCTCTGCACCTTACCCTCCCTGCCCCACTTCCCCCCTTCCCTCCCTCTCCCTGTCCCCTTCCTGCCTTACCCTCCTTCTTCATCCCTCTCTCTTCCTCCTCCCCTCACCCTCCCCTTCCCCTCCCCTACCTGCACCTCACCCCTCCCTCTCCCTGGCCCTTCCACTCCTCCTCCACCCTCCCATCCCTGTACCTCACCCTTCCTCTTCCTGCCCTTCCCTGCACCCTCACCCTCCCTCTTCCTGCCCCTTCCCCTCCCTCCTGCCTCACCTCCCTCCCACCTAATCCTCCAGGCCCCCTTCCTACCCCTTACCCTCCCTCCCTGCACCTCACCCCGCCTCATCAGGTATGTACAACAGGTGAGATGCTAAGCTTAAAATCTGCGAATAACCCTGAGTGCTATGTTTATATACGGGGTGGCATCTCAAACGATCCCTACAGCAGACGGTGTGTGTGTGTGTGTGTGTGTGTGTGTGTGTGTGTGTGTGTTTGTGTGTGTGGGTGGGTGTGTGTGGGTGTGTGTGTGTGTGTGTGTGTGTGTGTATGTGTGTGTGTGCCCCCTACACATACCTCCAAGTAGCACCACCACCATAAATTACCACAACACAGACCTGATCCACATTTGAACTCCCTCCCCCACACATAAACAAACTTAACACCTACACATTGACACCCACTACACACACACCAAATACCTACACACACACACACACACATCCATATAAACACATTTCCCACATACACACAACCACGTACATAAATTTAACACCGATACATAGCAACGTACAGTATATACAGTACACTACGGGTACACGCCTAACATCTACAAACTGCCACTACTGGATAACCACGACACACACACAGTGTACGAACTAGTATGAAAAAATTAGAATTCCAGTTATTTTTCTCACACTGTCGCATTCACCCGACCGTCTCCGAGAGAAGCAGATTTGCATACTTACACGCATAAGCAAGCACGCACGCACGCACGCACACACACACACACACACATATTCGAACACTAACAGATACACATGATCTTGTACTTGCAAATAAATATCTGATTTGTAAAGAAATATTCATGAATAGCGAGAGAGAGAGAGAGAGAGAGAGAGAGAGAGAGAGAGAGAGAGAGAGAGAGAGAGAGAGAGAGAGGAGAGAGAGAGAGAGAAGAGAGAGAGAGAGAGACTCGTCAAGGTCACTATTACTCCGCTCACAAGGGTCACCTGAACATTCCTCCCTAGACAAGACCTGAGCCATCGCAGTGAGCACTAGAAACTTAACAGGCGCTAAGAAAATATTGAAAGATAAAGTACACACACACACACACACACACACACACACACACACACACACACACACACACACACACACACACACACACACACACACACACACACACACACACACACACACACACACACACACCCCTCTCTCCATTTCTTTCTACCTTAATCTCTCCATATTTTTCCATCCTCATCCTCCCTATAGACATACACCTCTACTCCCCCTACCCCTCCCACCTCACTTCATCCACATCCATACACCCCACCTTCAAACCAACCCACCCCACCACAACCTCGCCTCTACACCTTATTCACCCACCCCACCCACCCTCCCACAATCCCTCCCCACAACACCCTCCCCACCATCACCCCCACCCCCACACCCCTAACAGCACAGATGAAGGTGACTATTCCTGTACGGTTGTCATCCCCATTGCTAACTGATACTGAATCCAATTAGGTCACATTTGTAAACAATAGTCACAAATGAGGTTTTAATTGACAGGAGCAACCCAACAGTAGTGTTGTTATGTGTGTGTGTATATTAGTCTGTATGTATGCATTAGTGTGTACAAGAGGAACTCGTTCGGGTCTCGTTGTGGAGAGAGACTTGTAAACTTGTTACTGTGTTGTGATGATGAAGAAGTAAATGGCATGTATGGATGTATGTATGTATGTATGTATGTATGTATGTTGCAGCATCATGTTAGTGTTAAACTGAAAGCACTGCTTGCTTCCTCTGCTTAAGTTACCGCCGCTGGCTAGCCCTCGTGGTGAACAGAGAAACAACTTGCATAAGTCTTCCCCTGCCAGTACACAACCTCTTCACCATCAAGTCTCCTGCTGTGCCTCCTCGTGGCAACACACGGTAACTGGGTGCCTCGTGGGCCCAGGCTAGACCAGCAGGGGATCTCGGAGTAGCAGTAGGCCGCAGAGGGATGGCGCATAGGCCCACTGGCATGTGGACACGTCCTGGCGCCTATCAACCACCGCCCCGCTGCCTTGCGGATTAACCTTGGCAGGTATAAGGCTACGTGAGTAAACCTTGAACGATAAATCTGCAGTGGAGCTCCACATCAGGCAGACATGCTTACAGAGCTCCAACAAGACCCCAACAGCGGTATAGGCGAAAGAGGTGACCAAAATGGGAACCCAACGACTACACTGAAGGATGAAGGCAATGCATGATGGACAGGCTACTAAGGCGAAACCCAACAAACTGGGCTATCGGCAGTCCATTGCAACTCTCCCTTTCCCCAGTCATTGCAACACTTGCACCACTGAATCAGGAAAAGGGAGAGCCAAGATGTGTGGTTGCAGCCTGCGCTCCAGCCTTACCACATAAATCAACTCACGCGCGGCCATCATCCGGCTCATCATACTTATCATCACCATCAAACCCATATACAGTACCCCCTAAAGTCCTATGGCGACAGACGAGTGGCGAAGGCAGCAGTGCAATCCTTTCGTGGAGCCACTCTGCTCACCCCACATGGGGAGGGGGCTAGAAAAGATGCCCTAAACATAGCCTGCCTAAGAACCCAACCTGACTGGGCAACCGCACCTAGCAAGGTCATCTTTATGCGGTCGAAAACATAATCATAATCACAGATCAAAACAATAACTATACAACCTCTTATGGTCGCTGCAAGGGATGTCAGGACCCTTCTGGATGCTGGCACAAATGAGCGTCCTTGTGACAAAAGAGCTGGCTAGATACAACATCGACATAGCAGCCATTAGCTAGTCCCAGTTCCCAGACGAGGGTCGACTCACAGAACGGGGGTCTGACTATACCTTCTTCTGGAAGGGTAAGCCTGCTGCAGAGAGAAACGGCATTTATGGAGTTGGCTTTGCCATCCGCCACCGCTTCCTACACAGGCTAACTGAAATGCCTGTTGGGATGAATGAGTGCCTCATGACGCACCGAGTCCTTCTGAATCACTCACGTCAGGCCTTCTGTAATACTAGATGTAGAGGATGACATCAAGGAGGCCTTTTACACTGACCTTGACAGTGCCAACCTCTATCCCCAAAGAAGATAAGGTTTTGCTGCTAGGTGACTTCAATGTCCGAGTTGGCAGAGATGCTGACATTTGGCAGGGAATCATAGGGAGAAATGGACTAGGCAAGTGTAATCCCAAAGGCCTTCTCCTCCTCAGCAAGTGTGCTGCAAACAACCTCACTATTACCAATACCTTGTTTAGGCAGGCCAACAAGTTCAAGGGTTCGTGGTAACACCCACGATCCAAACACTGGCATCTCATTGATTACATCATTGTCAGAGAAAGAGATAGCCGAGATGTCCTCATCCCCAGAGTCATGCGTGGTTCACGACTGCAACACTAATCATCGACTCGTCAGAGCCAAGCTCTCACTTCACGTCGCCCCAAGACAGCGAAGGCAATAAGCCTCCAGAAGAGGTTTTAACACTAAACGTCTGGAGGATCCAGCGGTAGCACATGCTTTCAGAGAGCAGCCCGAATATGGGCTGATAAACAACCCAACAACAAACAACCCAAATCCCAGTCCCGAATGGGGTATTCTCGACACTGTCATGACAAAAACCAGGACTGGTTTCCTGAAAATGACCCAGAAATCAATGCACTCGTCAATGGTAAACGTGCTGCTTTAACTAACTGGCAGAAAAACCCTCAGTCTCGGACGAAAGCCGATACCTTCCGCAAGAAGAAAGTGGCGACCCAGAGCAAACTTCGCACTCCAAAGAACTACTGGTTTAAATATAAAGCATGTGAAACGCCAAAGACATGCAGATGATCACAGGATGCGCAAATATTTCATTTCAGTAAAAACATTATATGAACCAATCACTCATAGCCCAGCCCCCTCCACTCATCCATCGGTAACTCCCTAATTAAAGACAAAA
This sequence comes from Homarus americanus, assembly GCF_018991925.1. Classification (NCBI taxonomy): domain Eukaryota; kingdom Metazoa; phylum Arthropoda; class Malacostraca; order Decapoda; family Nephropidae; genus Homarus; species Homarus americanus. Next base: position 14,239,617 of record NW_024735554.1, on the reverse strand, counting down.
AAGGTATCCTTCAGCGCTGGAAAGAGCACAACCATTCGCTGCTTAACCGAAACGCCGATGTGAATGTCCTGACTACCCAGGAGGTCCCTAAGCATCCAGAGCTGATCTACAGTACCTCAGCTATCCTCCATCCCTGGATGAGGTACCTACTGCCATCAAACAAATGAAAAATAACCAAGCCTCAGGGCCTCATAGAATCCCAGTCGAGATATATACAGCAGAAGGACCTCTGGAGAATATATTGGAAAAGTAGGAAATCCCCCCAAGCTCTTAAAGACGCCTTCATCGTCAATATTTATAAGAAAAAGGCAGACCGGTAAGACTGTGGCAACTACCGCGGAGCCTCGCTGCTGCCCGTAGCTGGCAGGATTATCGCCTTAGTCATCCTGAAGCGGAAAAATTCCTCCCAGAATCTCAATGTGGGTTTAGAGCACACGTGGCACTATTGCCATGATCTTTGCTGCCCGCCAGATACAAGAAAGTGCAGAGAAAAGCATCGTGACCTGTACATGGCCTTCATCGACCTAACCAAGGCCCTGAACTCGGTCAACTGGGAATCCCTCCGGTGGACCCTCAGACGTTTTGGCTGCACCAAAATTCATTGCCATTTTGAGGCAACTCAAAACATGAACAGCAGTGTCCTCACAATAGCACCCAGTGTGAGTTCTTCCGCATTCAAAAGGAAGTAAAACAAGAATGTGTACTGGCACCAACTCTCTTTTCTATTTTCTTGGCTGCCTTTCTTTCTCGTGCCACTGCCAATTTAACCGGCGGGGTGCACATCCAGTACCAGATGAAGGATCTTCTCAACATAATACGACTCAAGGCAGGAACAAAGGTGTCGGCAGTTTCCATTACTGAACTTCAGTTTGCAGATGACCTCACCCTTGTCACTCACACTGAATGCAACCTACAGTAGATACTGAACACCAAAGCAGATGCGTAGGCACACTTTGGCCTTGAGGTGAATGTACGTAAGACTCAGATTCTCTTTCAGCCTGCCCCTGGTTCAGCCACACCGCCACCATCCATCCAGCTGAATGGTACTACCCTCTCTAATGTTACCCTCTTTCAGTATCTCGGCTCCCACCTGTCCACCACCGCGGACAGCGATGAAGAGATTCAAGATCGGACCAGATGTGCATGTTAAGCCTTTGGCGAACTCCGTACCCGTGTCTTCAGCTGTAGGGAGCTGAAATTATCTACAAAGTTGCACGTATATCGAGCAGTGGTCCTCCACACCCTGCTAAATGGCGGCGAGACATGGGTCACATACAGGAGGCACTTCAAGGCACTTGAAAACTTTCGCCAACGTAGTCTACGTTCCATCCTCCTAGCTCGCTGGGAAGACAAGAGAAAAACTGCCAGTATTCTCGCTAACACCAACTGTAGGAGCATCGAGGCTACCAGTATCCATAAATAACGACACTGGACTGACCATGTTATCCGCATGGACGACAGTAGATTGCCAAAGCAGCTACTTTACAGTCACCTAACGAATAGTAAACGTAACGCTGGCGGGCAACTGAAAACGTATAAGGATAGTCTTAAGACAACCTGAAAAAGTGCCAAATCGACCCCCTCACCTGGGAGACGATTACTCCACATCGTAACGCTTGGAGGAGCACCACACAAGAAGGTGTTAATACTTTCGAGTTAGCCCGACTGCATACCGATTCAGACAAGTAACAGTGCCGGGATGACGCTGCCGCCGCCCCTCCCGCACTATAATAATAATAATAATAATAATAAAACAGAATTACTAAATATAAAACACAACTTAAAAACAAAATAATAAAAGATAAAAAAACACACAAAAGACGATAAACAAAAGGTGTTAAAGAAACAAAAATTCAAATCGTGAGTGAAGACAATTGGTAAAAAAAGAGGGAAATACCCGCACCTGCAGATGACATCACACCAAGTGAGCACGAGAGATATTACGTCATAATTACAGGTAGAAAATAGGTACCTGTATGAGGGGATGGGTCTTCTCTCTCTCTCTCTCTCAATTTCTCCTTATTCATCATACTATATCACCCTCCCCCCTCTCCTCTTTCACCCTTTACCCTCTGCCTTTCTCTACCTCTCTCCCACTTAGAAATTGATGTAAATGATCCTGATGATACTAGAGAGAGAGAGAGAGAAGAGAGAGAGAGAGAGAGAGAGAGAGAGAGAGAAGGCGTGGCAGGAACGCAAATATAATACTGTAATTGCTATGAATTATTTGGAGAAGATACTAAAGGAATTACACTAGATTCACGTCTCTCGTAATCTGTCTGTCTGTCTGTCGAGGGAGTGGAGGGTGTCTGTCTGTCTGTCGAGGGTGGAGGGTGTCTGTCTGTCTGTCGAGAGGAGTGGAGCTGTCTGTCTGTCGAGAGGAGTGGAGGGGTGTCTGTCTGTCGACGGGGTGGAGGGTGTCTGTCTGTCTGTCTGTCGAGAGGAGTGGAGGGTGTCTGTCTGTCTGTGAGAGGTGGAGGGTGTCTGTCTGTCTGTCGAGAGGAGGTGGAGGGTGTCTGTCTGTTTGTCGAGGAGTGGAGGGGCGTGTCTGTCTGTCTGTCGAGAGGAGTGGAGGGTGTCTGTCTGTCGACGGGAGTGGAGGGGTGTCTGTCTGTCTGTCGAGAGAGTGGAGGGTGTCTGTCTGTCGACGGGAGTGGAGGGGGTGTCTGTCTGTCTGTCTGTCGAGAGGAGTGGAGGGGTGTCTGTCTGTCTGTCGAGAGGAGTGGAGGGTGTCTGTCTGTCTGTCGAGAGGAGTGGAGGGGTGGTCTGTCTGTCTGTCAGAAAGGAGTGGAGGGGTGTCTGTCTGTTTGTCGAGGGGAGTGGAGGGGTGTCTGTCTGTTTGTCGAGGGAGTGGAGGGGCGTGTCTGTCTGTCTGTCGAGAGGAGTGGAGGGTGTCTGTCTGTCGACGGGAGTGGAGGGTGTCTGTCTGTCTGTCGAGAGGAGTGGAGGGGTGTCTGTCTGTCGACGGGAGTGGAGGGTGTCTGTCTGTCTGTCTGTCGAGAGGAGAGGGGGTGTCTGTCTGTCTGTCGAGAGGAGTGGAGGGTGTCTGTCTGTCTGTCGAGAGGAGTGGAGGGTGTCTGTCTGTCTGTCGAAAGGTGGAGGGGTGTCTGTCTGTCTGTCGGAGGAGTGGAGAGGGGTGTCTGTCCTGTCTGTCGAAAGGAGTGGAGGGTGTCTGTCTGTCTGTCTGTCGAGAGGAGTGGATGGGGGGTGTCTGTCTGTCTGTCGAGAGGAGTGGAGGGGTGTCTGTCTGTCTGTCGAAAGGTGGAGGGTGTCTGTCTGTCTGTCGAGGAGTGGAGGGGTGTCTGTCTGTCTGTCTGTCGAGGAGGAGGGAGGGTGCCTGTCTGTCTGTCGAAAGGAGTGGAGGGGGTGTCTGTCTGTCTGTCGAGGAGTGGAGGGTGTCTGTCTGTCTGTCGAGGAGGTGGAGGTGTCTGTCTGTCTGTCGAGAGGAGTGGAGGGGTGTCTGTCTGTCTGTCGAAGGAGTGGAGGGTGTCTGTCTGTCTGTCTGTCGAGAGGGGAGTGGAGGGGGTGTCTGTCTGTCTGTCGAGGGAGGGAGGGGTGTCTGTCTGTCGAAAGGAGTGGAGGGTGTCTGTCTGTCGAGGAGGTGGAGGGGTGTCTGTCTGTCTGTCTGTCGAGAGGAGTGGAGGGTGTCTGTCTGCCTGTCTGTCGAGGGAGGAGGGGGGTGTCTGTCTGTCTGTCGAGAGGTGGAGGGGGTGTCTGTCTGTCTGTCGAGGAGGAGTGGAGGGTGTCTGTCTGTCTGTCGAGAGGAGTGGAGGGGTCTGTCTGTCTGTCGAGAGGGGAGGGGTGTCTGTCTGTCTGTCGAGGAGGTGGAGGGTGGTCTGTCTGTCTGTCGAAAGGGTGGAGGTGTCTGTCTGTCTGTCGAGAGGAGTGGAGGGGTGTCTGTCTGTCTGTCGAGAGGAGTGGAGGGGGTGTCTGTCTGTCTGTCGAGAGGAGGAGGGTGTCTGTCTGTCTGTCAGGGGAGCGAAAATGCATTTATATATAAGAGGGGTTGTGTTCTGTCTGTCTGTCTGATTATGATTCCTCTCTCTCTCTCTCTCTCTCTCTCTCTATATATATATATATATATATATATATATATATATATGTAAGGGTATATAAGCATAGTATATATATATCTGTTTATTCGCCATTGGGTTTATTCTAATTATTATTTTTTTCTAAAGCAGTTTTATTTAAATATATATTTTTTTAATTTACTGTTTTTATTTTGATGTTTGTTTTCGTTTATTTGTTTACATTTGGACCTATAATATATATATATATATATATATGTAACCGGTCGGAATTTGCTGGACTTTAATTTCTCACTTGACTTGGGGTTTATTAAAATTTAATAGATGGTAAAGGCAGTGGAAGCGCCCCTTTGAGAAAAATCCCGAACCAGCACAAGAACACTTAAATCTACTACACAAAATGAACTGTCCGTGACCCGTGGAAGGATAGCGTCTGTGACTGGGATGAATGAGACACACTGTAAAATTTAGACACTTATATTCCCTCCAACACTACAAACACAATCAAATAATGGTACACCAATATGGGCACCTCTTAACTTAAACTTTAAACACTACTCTGGGGAATAAAAGTTATACATGACATAGAAATTATTAGAAACACAGGCAACAATAAATTTGAAGTATTAAGTAATGTTGTTTGCACACATGAACAGGCCTTAAGGGCTTTCACAAAATAATATCAGTCACTTAGGAAATGGTACTAAAAAATAAGAAATTAAATACTCCACAATGAATAGGCCTTAAGGGTCTTCAACAAAATAATATCACTCAACAAAATTATAGCACCCCAACAGGTGTACACTTCCTAACCTAACCTAACCACTGCTCTGGGGAACAAGGTTATACCTGAGATCAGAATTATGAAGAATTAGAGGCATTAAAAGAATCAAATCACAGTATCACTCTGGTTCCACTTAATGGCACAAACATTCAAAAAAACACTACTATCAAAATTATTTAAGAAATATTAAACTACACACGTCAAGATAATATCAGTCTGAGGAATGGTGTTACTACACCCGTGATAAGGAAGATAAAATGTTCCTCTAGGTATCTCCTAGAGTCCTAGACTCACGGTCTCAGTGTGTGACCATTAATATACTCAGATAGCCTCAGTGTACTCCCAGTGCGTCCATGGGCAGGAAGAGAGTGAGCCAATCAGACCTTGTGCAGTTGAGAGAAACTTTAGCTTCCCGTTAGCAAGAGGGTTTCACTAGCTGCTCAGGACATGTGGGGTTGTGCACCGGAGTGGTAAGAACTGATCACCCACTGCTGATGCTGGTCCCGTGTCGTGTTAGTTGTCGGGAGCACTCGTTCACTCAAGAGATCCTTTGCTACCCCGCTAAACAGTGACAGGCCTACACTGATCGGTCCAATGGCGACAATCGCCACCCTCAATCATCAACGGCAGTCTCAAACGGCAGTCAATCTCTCGCAGTCAACTCCAATCAACTCCAATCAACTCCAATCAAGTGGGTTCTGACGGAAACCCTGAAATGAACTCACTGTTAGCTCTAGTTTACTTTATCACTGCCCTATCTAACCCTGTCTGAGATCGAATGGGACTTACTTGTTATACTGCAATAGCGCAGCACAGGTGACTAGGCCACGTGACTATTTCTGATGGACGCGCGGAACGTCTTGTCTGTGTGAATGCTCTCCGGGACTGGGCCTAGCCAGCGTCGCGTCTCCTCAAGGCGTTACCTTAGGTCTACGTGATATATTTACCGCCTAACTAATAACTCCTTGGGACACCCGTAACATTATTCAGTCTGCTAAACGATCTATAATAATTTCAAATTCAATAATAGTCCCTTAACTTCATGAATCGCATCATTATTAATTCGGTAAATTACATTTAATATCATATAGGCCTAGTTCCGCAGTCTCTCGCTACGAGCAGGCAGCGCTCCCTCCCCTCAGATGACCTTGAACGCTCAGTATCACTCATGGCGGGGCATTTGAAATTACTCTGAAATTTCTGGATATCACATATATATATATATATATATATATATATATATATATATATATATATATATATATATATATATATATATATATATATGTAAATCACAATGAGCATTAGATCAAGATAAATCTTGATAAAAATCACGGAAAAGAGAAACAACTTGAACTGTAACAAATGTTTATTCAGAGATAATGTTGAATAAGACAGAATATATATATATATATATATATATATATATATATATATGGAGACTGACAGATAATGCAGACACTAATTGGCAGACACTTACACTAACAGAATATATTGAAATCTCCAAAGTTGGGCCCCCAACATCCATGTCACCATCAACCATACCGAGACCATGGTTTCGGCACATCAACCTCTCCTCCGACCTTGTCCCTCCTCCCCCCTATACTTTGGGCTCCAACACACTCCAGGTTGTGGACTCCACCAAGCTCCTCGGCGTCACTATAGATAACAAACTGAATTGGAAAACACACGTCAGTATAATTGTCACATTCTCCAGTTTTTGTTTCCACCTCTTCCGCCGACTCTCTCGGAGTTCCTGCGCGAGCTCCTCAGTGTTTACTCAACATTACGTACTTCCCAAGCCCACCTATGTCTCCCTTGCCTGGTCTTCCTCCCTAAATACCACACAACGGGAACACCCAGAAAAAGTGCAGAGAGGGCGTGTAAGATTATTCTCTCCCCCTCGTACTCCACATATCAAGAAGCGATCAACACACTGACCTTCTCGAGTCTCTCTCATCATCACCACGACCCCATCTGCAAATTTGGAGAGCTGCTTCATCACCATCCTGGACACAGGCTCCTGCTACCACCCGAAATCCCTCGTCCGCGAATTGCTGTTCGACACTACAATCGCAACCAGCCCATACGATCACGGTATAAGAACATCCCAGTCCACACCATTGTAAAAATTACCGACATCTCGTAGTTAGCCACTGTGTTCACTCCCAGCCAATCTCACTTTGCACTGTTACTATGATAAAATGCCATGTAGTCTGACCTTCTCCCTTCCTTGTTAGTATATATCATATTTGTATCACTTGTGTTACTTGTATATTATTTGTCACTCAAGTGATCCATTCCCCAATTATGTAACTATATATATTCGGCCTTTAAGCTGCCATGCTCTTTCAATAAACCGTTATTTATTATTATTATTATTATTACAGACAGCCGCTGACAGACAGACAGCCGCTGACAGAGAGACAGCCGCTGACAGAGACACAGATACAGAGAGTGAAGGGAGGGAGGGAGGGAGGGAGGGGCATGTTTACAGCGGCCCTGGCAGGTTCTCCACCATATTGGGAAAGTGTTAATCTTTACTTACCAGGACGTATTACAGTGAGTCACGCAATGTTCCCTCCCTCCGTCACTCATACTCCCTCGGCCTCTCCCTCCCTCCGTCACTCATACTCCCTCGGCCTCTCCCTCCCTCCGTCACTCATACTCCCTCGGCCTCTCCCTCCCTCCGTCACTCACACTCCCTCCCTCCGTCACTTACTCAGCCTCTCCCTCCCTTCCTCCTTCAGTCCATCACTTACTCAGCCTCTCTCTCCCTCCCTCCCTTCATCTCTCCCTCAACATCTTCCTTCCCTCCCTGCTTCTCCCTCAAGGCCTCACAACCACAGCCACCTGAAATACGTCTCTAAATTACATGTTTTTAAACCCAGATTTGTTTGGGGTTTTTCTCTGAACCAACGAATGGTTTTATATAACTGTCAAAAATCCTACTTAAGTATTGTATGTTTATGCTTTAACTCGAGTTTTATTTCAATTATTTACTTGCGTTTTATCTGTTTATTCGCCATTGGGTTTATTCTAATTATTATTTTTTTCTAAAGCAGTTTTATTTATATATATATTTTTAATTTACTGTTTTTATTTTGATGTTTGTTTTTGTTTATTTGTTTACATTTGGACCTATAATATATATATATATATATATATATATATATATATATATATATATATATATATATATATATATATATATATATATATATATATATATATATATAATCCACAATGAAAACGTGGATGAATAAATCTTGATAAAATCACACGGAAAGGGAAACAGCAGGCACAACAACTTTCGTCTTTATTCGAAGATGTCTTGAATAGACGAAAACCACCGATATATATATATATATATATATATATATATATATATATATATATATATATATATATATATATATATATATATATATATATATATATATATATATAATACTGCGTGTTTGTTTGTTCTTCATTCTGTTTTATTCACTATTTTATGTATACTCATATTTTTCATTATCTTGGCCAATCAATAATTCACTTTCTATGTCTACCAATAATTATGTTCACTATTTATATCCTTATCTATACTTTATATATACAGTATTCCCAATCTTTACTTAGTGATTCATTTATTTTCAAATATATAAGACGATAAAAGAGGAGGAGGAGGAAAAAGAAAAGAAGAAACAGGAGTAAAATAAATTAAGAAGAAATTTGAAAGGAAGACAGAAAATAAGATATAACGAGAGAGAGCTTAAAACACTTCCTTTGCATCCTCTCTTTACCTTATCAGCCTCCACCCATTGATCCCTCTCCTCCCCCTGCATCCCAGTCCCTCTCCTCCTCCCCTTCCCACCTCCCAGTCCTCTCCCTCCCCCACCCACCTCCCCAGTTCTCCCCCTCCCCCACCCACCTCCCAGTTCCTCTCTCCCTCCCACCCACATCTCCCAGTCCCTCTCCTGCACCCACCTCCCAGTTCCTCTCCCTCCCACCACCCCTCCCTCCCACCACCCACGCGTCCAAGATGCTATCGAAAGAGCCTACCAGATAACCAACCCAGACTCCTATATTATCGTCAAAGGTAGACAGTCACTCATGAGAGCCTCGTTCCCTAAATCTGTCTTTTGTGTACAGGACAATGCCAGACTTCTAAAACAGCGTCCACAAAAGACCTACCTAAGCGGTGTTGTTCTTCAAAAGAATATTATTATCTCCTTTAATGTGTTTTGTTTTGTTTGTTTTTTGTTTTGGGAAGGGAAAGATCTAAAAGAAGGGCATTGGTTAGGTTGTTTTGTTTTGTAATTGACATGTGTGTGTGTGTGTGTGTGTGTTTATCACGATCATCATCATTAACATTATCTCATGACCAACAGACTCCCTGGACACAAACATGATAGTGAGGCCTAACCCCCGACACGTGGGGCTCTGTTAAACAACCTAGAGTCTATAACTTTCTTACTTATCTGAGTGTTCATGTATACATACAAATGATAGACACGCACACACACACACGCACACACACACACACACACACACACACACACACACACACACACACACACACACAGCAATAAAATAAAAATAAAGAAAATATTACCAAAACTCTCCGGTTAAGTATAAATGATTGTCTTAAAGTGTGGAGTAAACACACGAGCGGCCTCACGAGGACCTGTAACCCAGGTATTGTGAGGCGAGGTGTGATGTCCTGTGATAAGACACACCTGACGAGGCCCTTCAACTTGTCTGACTTCCCCAGCAAGCAGTCTGAGGTGTGGTGCAGCAACACAGTCCCTGTGTGTACAAGTCTCTGAGTCTCCACGTACAGGACATGTTGTAGGTGATGTAGTCATGATGCTGTTCTGGGCCTCACCCTCCTTCCTCTGTATGTTGAGCTGCACGAGCCTCTGTGTTGGGTGTACGTGAACGTTGGTGTTCCATGCACGCCTTGTGGTCAGTGCACGCTGGTGTTCCATGCACGCCGGTGTTCCGTGCACGCTGATGTTCCGTGCACGCTGATGTTCCGTGCACGTTGATGTTCTGTGCATGCTGATGTTCCGTGAACGCTGATGTTCCGTACCCGCTTGATGTACACCTCCTAGTGAACTAACAAGTCGTAGTAGTTAGGTTCACTGTAGCAGGACATGACGAAGGCTAGAGGGTTCCATGCTCACGCGAACGCCACCTACAGGGCACAGAAGCGTGGTGCTACATGCCTCCTCCCCCACCGGTAGGCTATCATGATCCCTGTCCTGCCACGAGCTCTGTAAGCCTTAACACACCAAGAGGTCGTACACCCCAAACAGGTCCTCGTCTTGGGGGCATGACTACTCAGCCCCTGACCCTACACTTCCGCAGCAGAGGATCACACTAGGAAAATAGTCCACACCCGTTGTTGACTTTCTCAATAACTCGCCCCGTGCTGAAGGACCCTAAGGCTGGCTCGTGTTCCTGCAGGAGTGGAGGACTCTTATTGGCAGTTGGTTCTTGCAGGAGTGGAGGACATTTACTGGCTGTTGGTTCCTGCAGGAGTGGACGACTCTTATTGGCTGTTGGTTCCTGCAGGAGTGGACGACTCTTATTGGCTGTTGGTTCCTGCAGGAGTGGACGACTCTTATTGGCTGTTGGTTCCTGCAGGGTGGAGGACTCTTATTGGCTGTTGGTTCCTGCAGGGTGGAGGACTCTTATTGGCTGTTGGTTCCTGCAGGAGTGGAGGACTCTTATTGGCTGTTGGTTCCTGCAGGAGTGGACGACTCTTATTGGCTGTTGGTTCCTGCAGGAGTGGATGACTCTTATTGGCTGTTGGTTCTTGCTGGAGTGGACGACTCTTATTGGCTGTTGGTTCCTGCTGGAGTGGACGACTCTTATTGGCTGTTGGTTCCTGCAGAGTGGACGACTCTTATTGGCTGTTGGTTCCTGCAGGAGTGGACGACTCTTATTGGCTGTTGGTTCCTGCAGGTGGAGGACTCTACTGGCTGTTGGTTCCTGCAGGGTGGATGACTCTTATTGGCTGTTGGTTCCTGCAGGAGTGGAGGACTCTTATTGGCTGTTGGTTCCTGCAGGAGTGGAGGATTCTTATTGGCTGTTGGTTCCTGCAGGAGTGGAGGACTCTTATTGGGTGTTGGTTCCTGCAGGAGTGGAGGATTCTTACTGGCTGTTGGTTCCTGCAGGAGTGGAGGACATTTACTGGCTGTTGGTTCTTGATGGAGTGGACGACTCTTGTGGCTGTTGGTTCCTGCAGGAGTGGAGGATTCTTATTGGTTGTTGGTTCTTGCTGGAGTGGACGACTCTTATTGGCTGTTGGTTCCTGCTGGAGTGGACGACTCTTATTGGTTGTTGGTTACTGCAGGAGTGAGGGAGAGGGAGAGTCATGGACATCAGCAGCACATATCCACATCCTTATCCTAAGCGACCCACAACCACCACCACCACCACCTCTACCACCACCACTTCCATATCCACCACCACCATCATCTCCACCACATCTACCACCATCACAACCACCACCTGCACTACCAGCACCTCCATCTCCATCATCACCACCACCAGTACCACCACATTCGCCACCATCACCACACCCACCACAGCAATCACTACCAATACCACCACTTCCACCTCCACATCCGTCTCCACCACCTCCACCACAATAACCACAACCATCATCTGCACCCACACCACCGAGGCTCCTCGTTAACCAAACACCTCTCCACATGCTCCACCTTCCTATCCTCACCACCACACTACCACCTGAAGCAGGGACACCCACCCACCTCCCGGGACCCTACCAGCTGTAGCTCCAGGGTCGCCTTCCAATGACATCTCAAAGTCCACAGGCGAAGTACAGTACGGTACACAATGCATCGTGCAGTACGGTACACAGGGCGTCATAACACGGCATACAGGGGCAGCTGGCGACGTACAGTATGATACACAGGGCGCCATGCAGCAGCCGACGTGCAGTACGGTACACAGGGGCAGCAGCCGACGTGCAGTACGGTACAAGGCAGCAGCCGACGTACAGTACGGTACACAAAGTGTCGTGCAAGGTTCTTATCTCCCTCTTACACCTACGTCTCCAAATAGACAGACAATTTATACAATATTAAATTGAAGATTCGAAGCAAAGAATGAAGGAGCAATCATGGGTCTGGGGTGAGAGGTGGCAGGGTAGTGAGTGAGGGGTGGCAGAGTATTGGTAGGTGGCAGGAGAGAGGGAGGTAGTGAGAGGGTGGCAGGATGAGAGGGTGGCAAGGTAGTGAGTGAGGAGTGGCAGAGTATTGGGTGAGGGTGGCAGGGTAGTGGTGAGGGTGGCAGGATAGTGGTGAGGGTGGTAGGATAGTGGTGAGGGGTGGCAGAGTATTGGTGAGGGGTGCAGGAGGGTGAGTGAGGGGGTAGGGAGTGGTGAGTGAGGGGTGGCAGAGCATTGGGTGAGGGGTGGTAGAAAGAGGAGGGGTGGCAGGATAAGAGTGAGGGGGTGGCAGAGTATTGGGTGAGGGGTAGCAGGGTAGGAGGAGGGGGCAGGATAGTGAGGAGGGGTGGGCAGGGTAGTGAAGGGTGACAGGCAGTGAGTGAGGAAAAAGGCAGGGCAGGGAGGAGGGGTGGAAGGGTAGGAGTGAGGGGAGAGAGAGTGAGTGGTGGTAGGGTATCTGGTGATGGTGGCAGGTAGTGAGTGAGGGTTAGCAGGTAATGAGAGGGGTGGCAGAATAGTGAGTGAGGGGCAGGGTATCTGTGATGGGTGGCAGAGTAGAGTGAGGGTTAGCAGAGAGTGAGGGGTGGCAGGGTAGTGAGTGAGGGGTGGCAGGGTAGGAGGAGGGTGGCAGGGTAGTGAGAGGGGTAGGGTAATGGGTGAGGGGTGGCAGGGTAGTGGTGAGGGGTAGCAGAGAGGAGGGGGGAAAGGAGGAGAAGGTGGCAGGGCAAAGAAGGGTGCAGGATAGTGAGTAAGGGGTTGCAGGGAAGTGAGTGAGAGGACAGGATATTGAGGAGGGGTGGCAGGTTGGGGAGGAGGGGTGGGCAGGATAGTGAGGGAGGGGTGGCAGGGTAGTAAGAGGTGGGTATGGTAATGAGTGAGGGGTGGCAGAGTACTGAGAGGTGGGTAGGTAGTGAGGAAGGTAGTAAGAGGGGTGGTAGTGAGGAAGGTGGTAGGGTAGTGGGAGGAGGGGTGGCAGAGTAGTAAGAGGTGGCAGGGTAGTGAGTGAGGGGTGGCAGGTAGTGGAGTGAGGGAGACAGGGTAGTGAGGAGGGGTGCAGGGTAGTAAGAGGGGGGTAGGGTAGTGGAGGAGGTGAAGGGTAGTGGAGGAGGGTGACAGGGTAGTTGAGGGGTAGTGGGAGGAGGGGTGGGCAGGGTAGTAAGAGGGGGTGGCAGGGTAGTAAGAGGTGGGCAGGTAGTAAGAGGGGTGGTGGCAGTAACAGGGGGTGGTAGGGTAGTAAGAGGGGGGTGGGACAGGGTAGTGAGGAGGGGTGGAAGGGTAGTAAGAGGTGGGTAGGGTAGTGAGGTGGCAGGGTAGTAAGAGGGGGTGTAGGGGTAGTAAGGTAGGTAGTATGAGGGGGTGTGTGTAGTGAGGAGGGTAAAGGGGTGTAAGAGAGGGGTGGCAGGGGTAGCTAGTGAGGGGTGGCAGGGTGTGAGGGGGTAGCAGGGTAGTGAGTGAGGTGGCAGGGTAGTGGGAGAGGTGGCAGGGTAGTGGAGTGAGGGGGTGACAGGGTAGTGGAGTGAGGGGTGGCAGAGTATTGGGTGAGGGGTGGCAGGTAGGAGGAGGGGGTGGGGGTGGGCAGGGTAGTAAGAGGGGGTGGTGAGGCAAGGGTATGGGTAGTATGAGTGGCAGGCAAGTAGCAAGAGGGGTGAAGATAAGAAATTAGCAGAGGGTATATAAGAGGAGGGGCAGCAGGCAGTGATGAGTGGGTGCAAGGAAGGAAGAAAGTGAGGCAGAGCACAAGAGGCAAAGTGAGGAAGTAAGGACAGTGATGAGGCAGCAAGAGGGGGTGGTAGGGCAAGAGGGGCAGGGTGAGTGAGGCAGTGGCAGTGAGTGAAGGAGGTGAAAGGAGGAGGTGGGGTGGCAGGAGTGGGTGGGTAAGAGGGGTGGCAGGGCAGTAAGAGGGGTGGGCAGTAAGAGCGGCAGGTAGTAAGAGGTGGCAGGGCAGTAAGAGTGGGTGACATTAAGAGGGTAGCAAGATAAAGACAGGCAGCAAGAGGGGTGGCTAGGGTAGTGGAGGAGGGGTGAAGGGACAAGAGGTGAGTGGTTGGCCAAAAAAGGGCAGAGTGGGGCAGAGTGGGTACAGGCTAAAGGGGCAGGCATTAAGAGGGTAAAAGAGGTAAGACAGGCAGTAAGAGGGGGTGACAGGCAAAGAGGTAGCAAAGGTAGGCCTGACAGAGGGGTAGTAGTAAGTGAGGGGTAGTGAGTGGGGTGGAAGAGGGGTGGCAGGGCAGTAAGGAGGGGTGGCAGGTAAAGAGTGAGGTGAGGGTAAAGAGGGTGGGTGAGGACGGCAGGGTAGTAAGAGGGGGAAGTAAGCAGGGTAGCAAGAGGGGGTGGCAGGGCAAGAGGGGTGACAGGGCAGTAAGAGTGGGGGTGGCAGGGTAGTGAGGAGGGGTGGTCAAGCAGGCAAGGAGGATGGCAGAAAGGAGGCAAGAGGCAGGCAGCAATAGCAGGGGCAGGGGATGGGTAGCAAGAGGGGACAGGGTAGCAAGAGGGGTGGTGGGCAAGAGGTGGCACGGTAAGAGGGGGACACAGTAAGTGGGGGTGGCAGTAAGAGGGGGACGACAGGCAGTGTGGGGTGGCAGAGTAGTAAAGAAGGGGGGTGGGTAGGCAAGAGGTAGAAGAAAGGGCCTAGGTGAAAGGGGCAGTAAGAGGTGGGCAGGCAGTAAGAGGCAGGGTAGCAAGAGGGGTGGCAGGGTAAGAGGGGGCAGGGCAGTAAGAGGGGGGTAGGGCAGTAAGGAGGGTGGCAGGCAGTGAAGAGGGGTGGCAGGCAGTATGAGGGGCAGGGCAGGAAGGAGGGGCAGAAAGAGTGAGGGCACAGCAGTGATGAGGGGCACAGATATCAAGAGGACTTGGGGCAAAGGGGGAAGAGTGGGGGCAGGGTAGCAAGAGGGGTAAGTATATAAGGAAATAAAGTGATTATAGCAAGAGGGGGAAGAGGGCAGCAGGAGGGGGTGCATTGGGCAAGAGTGGGGATTATGGGCAAAGAGGCAGTGGCACAAGAGGGTGACACAGTAAGAGGGCAGGGTAGCAATAGGGGGTAAGAGGGTAAGAGGGGTGAGGGTAGTAAGAGGGG
>NW_024735554.1:14152983-14224440 GCF_018991925.1 Homarus americanus | reverse complement strand
TCATCTTGCTTATCCTAATGTCATTTAATTCCCTATTTTTCCCCCAGGAAGATCAACCACTGTTATATATTTTTACCTTATGACACAAAAAGACCTTTGATAATTCATCCGTCCTGGTGGAGAAAAAAAATTAATAATAATAAATAAATAAATAAATAAATAAATAAATAAATAAATAAATAAATAAATAAATAAATAAATAAATAAATAAATATATATATATATATATATATATATATATATATATATATATATATATATATATATATATATATATATATATATATATATATATATATATATATATATATATATATATATATTCCCTTTCAAACCCGAGGACGAACAACCTCTTTTGTTTTAACTTACGAGACAAATAATCCCTTTACATCCTTACTCATCCTACAAAAAAATGCACTGCCATCCCTTCCTAACCCCAAGACGAACAACCTCTTTTGTTTATAAACTCCTTAAGGAACGCTCTCTTCCTCTTCGCATATCCTACGCTAAAAAAAAGAAAGAAATACCGTAGTATGTAATAAAAATCGGGCGTGTGCTGGGGTCTAGGGCAATATCCGCGGTAGGGACAATATATTCTTGTCGTAAGTCATTTTTATGGAGTTCGTGGACGTTAACCGTGGTTGGTCCTTTATATCTAAACAATACCAGGGCACGGTATGTGTGTGTGTGTGTGTGTGTGTGTGTGTGTGTGTGTGTGTGTGTGTGTGTGTGTGTGTGTGTGTGTGTGTGGTGCCTCCTCATGGCTAGACAAACAGGGGATCTTAGAGCAGCAGTGGGCCCCAGAGGCACGGCGCATAGGCCTACTGGCATGTGGACACGTACTAGCCCCTTCCAACCACTGCCCTGCTGCCTTGCTGATTAACCTAGGTAGGTATAAGACTACAGTACGTGAGTAAACCCCGAACGAAAAATCTGCGGTGAAGCCCCACATCAAGCAGACATGCTTACAGAGCTTCAACACGACCTCAACGGTGATGTAGGCGGAAGAGGTGACCACCCTGACAAGGGGGAAAAGGCTAAGAAGGCGAAACCAACGAACTGGGCTATCGGCAGTCCATTGCAACTCTCCCTCTCCCCAGTCGTTGCAACACTTGAACCACTTGATCAGGAAAAGGGAGAGCCAAGATGTGTAGTTGCAGCCTGCGCTCCTGTCTCACTAAATAAATCAACTCTCATGCAGCCATCATACTTCTCATCATCAAAACCCCTATACCCCCAAAAGTCCTATGGCGACAGATGAGTGGCGATGGAGAAAGGCAGAGATGACTGCCGGGGGTCTCTAGTCACAATTCTGCACAGATAAGATGGTCGTTTATAGGCAGCAGTGCAATCCAGTCCTGTCTGCGCGACTGAGCAGATATTTCAAGGAGCCACTCTGCTCACCCCACATAGGTAGGGGTCTAGAGCCTGCCTAAAGAACCAACCTGACTGGGCAACCGCACCCAGTAAGGTCATCCTTATGCGGTCGAAAACACAATCATAATCACAGATCAAAACAAAAGCAAACTACACAACCTCTTATGGTCGCTGCACGGAATGTCAGGACCCTTCTGAATACTTGCACAAATGAGTGTCCTAAAAGAAGACCTACCCTTGTGGCAAAAGAGATGGCAAGGTATAACATCGACATAGCAGCCATTAGTGAATCCTGGCTCACAGATGAAGGTCGACTATACCTTCTTCTGGAAGGGTAAGCCTCCTGCGGAGAGAATCCGGATTTATGGAGTTGGCTTTGCCATCCGCCAACGCATCCTACATAGGCTAACTGAAATGCCTCTTAGGATCAACGAGTGCCTCATGACGCTCAGAATCCCACTGAATCTCTAATGTCATGCCTTCTTCATCAGTGCATATGCCCCAACACTGGATACAGAGGATGACATCAAGGAGGCCTTAAGACTGGCAGAACAACCCTCAGTCTCAGACCAAAGCTGATACCTTCTGCAAGAAGAAAGTGGCTGCCCAGTGCGAACTTCGTAATCTAAAGATTGATTGAGTGCTCGCAATTACATCCCTTAGGTCACATATCGCTGAATTAAAATTAAAGCTCAAAAGACTGAAATAAAATAAAGTAAGGTAAAAACACAATAAATAACAGAACTCTCATAAAACAATTTAAATGTTAATTACTACAAGCTTGTGTAGAAGGCTGGCTTCCTCCATCAAAGGAGAGGAAGTGTCCTCCTATGTCACCCACTCCCCCAGTACCAAAAAGACGGTAAGAATCGAGAGGTGCTTACAACGAAGATCTCTGATAGCGGGGCATTCCACCAGAAGGTGTCGTACAATAAATGGGGCCAGGCAGTCATCACAATGGGAAGGGGGCGCCCTCTCCATTAAAAAAAACATGAATCAGTCGTGTGTGGCCAAAGTGGAGGCTGGCCAAAGCAGTCTGTCGTCGGCGTGACAGTCCCTGATATCTCCAGGAGCCCAATGCAGGATGGATGTCGCGGAGCTTGTTTGCTCAGACAGCATTCCACCTGCATATCGAACTTGAGCAGACGGCAGCTTTTATTACTGGTTTCATATCAGAGGCAGGTGGAGGGGAACGATTTGCCATTGGGCGAGAGGCAGCTGCTTTCCCCCACAGCATTAGCACGCTCATTCCTCTTCTCTCCCACATGTGCCGGAACCCAACAAAAACTGACTTTCCGACCCCGACGTTGAATGAGAAACAGCCACTGTAAAATATCTATAACTAAGGGACGTGGCGATGTGACACTAGCTAAGGCCTGGGGAGCACTACGAGAATCACTCAAAATTGTAAAATCGTTATGAGGTTGGGTAAAAAATAATCTTGAGGGCAAGTAAGATACCCGAGAGCTCTGCTGTAAAAATAGATGCCATAGTAGGGAGACTACCGTAACAGAATTCAGGAAAGACCACCCCAAAACTCACCCCTGCATTCGACTTAGGGCCTTCGGTGTATATAGGAATAGTCCCTCTGAGAGAGGAGGCTTACTCTAATAAAAGAGAATGGACCACACAGAAAGGGACTAAGCCCTTCCTTTCGTTAAAATACTGACAAACTTGAACTTCAGGGAGAATCCATAGAGCGGCACTAGGGAACCGCATGGGGCATATCTGAAGAGGAGGAATACAAAAATTTCTCACAACTTCCCTTACCCTGAAGCCAAAAGGCCATGGGAGGTCTGGATGCTGAGTGTAGGTGTGGGACATAGTCTCGTCAACTACACAAATGTTGGTTACAGACTGTGGAACACGGTGGAGGCGAAACCAACACTGAACCTGCAGATACTGTCGTCGAAGATCGAGGGGTTGCTAATCAGCATTAACTAGTAGACTCGGTATTGGCGAGCACCTGAAGGCACCGGTCGCCAGACGCACCCCAGTGGCTGAGGAGCACACCTCACACCCAAAATCCAGTTCGGGTCTAACTAGCACGTGGTAAAGGTGAACCAGAGTTCATTGGTCAACACCCCAAGACGTGTGCCCCAAGACTCTCAATAACTTGAGAGCACGCTGGCAAGACTCTTTGAGGTAACGAATAAGTGGCTGCCACGTAAACCGGTTGTCGAAGATAATACCCAGGAAAACATTGCAGAGCAACGTAAGGTGCGTGAATTTTTCAATTCCACTAAAACAATATATGGCCCAACTATTCACGGCACGGCCCCGCTCCGCTCATCCGACGGTAACTTCCTAATTAAAGACAAAGATGGCTATCGTCGGCGCTGGAAAGAGCACTACCATTTCCTGTTCAACCGAAAAACTGATGTGGATGTCCTGACTACCCAGCAGCGTCGTGACTTGTACTGGACATGGCCTTCATCGACCTAACCAAGGCCTTTGACTCGGTCAACACGGAAGCCCTCTGGCGGACCCTCAGCCGTTTTGGTTGTCCACCAAAATTCATTGCCACTGTGAGGCAACTCCACGATGGCATGAACGGCAGTGTCCTGGGCAACGGCACCTATTCTTAATTCCCCGCCTCCAAACGGGGGTAAAACAAGGAAGTGTACTGGCACCAACTCTCTTCTCCACTTTCTTAGCTGCTTTCCTTACTTGTGCCAGTGCCAATTGAGCTGGCGGAGTGGAAATCCAGTACTGGATGAAGGGACTTTTCAACAAAGACGACTCCAGGTAGGAACAGAAGGTCGGCCATTTCCATCACTGAACTTCAGTATACAAACGACCTCACCCTTGTTACTCACACTGAACGCGACCTACAGATCCTTAACACCTACGCAGATCCGTATGCACGTTTCGACCTTGAGGATGAATGTACGTAAGACTCAGATTCTCTTCCAGCCTGCCACTGGTTCAGCCACCTCCACCACCCATCTAAGTGAATGGTAACTATCTCTAATGTTACCCACTTCCAGTATCTCGGCTCCCACCTATCCACCACCGTGGACATCGATGAAACGATGCAACATCGGGTCAGATGCGCATCTCAAGTTCTTGGCAGACTCCGTTCCCATGTCTTCAGCTGTAGGGAACTGAAATTACCTACAACGTTGCAAGTATATCGAGCAGTGGTCCTCCCCACCCTGCTATATGGCAGCAAGACATGGGTCACATACAGGAGGCAACTTGTCATGCCACGAGTGTGGACCAGCTGGCTAAGGACTCGTTGGCTGGTTCAAGCAGCAATTACTGACGCCAATCAACGTCACAGCGCGTCATAACGGGATTGGCCAATGAGACGGGACTTTGAGGTGGTGTGACAGGGGTGAGCTAGCACCTGCGAACCATCACCTCGCCAGTCGGACTCCTGGCCTGGCCCGGTCAACACTTTCTGCCATGAGCAGTGTGTGTGTGAGTCCTGCCGTGAGCTGTGTGTGCTGTGGGAGTCCTGCTGTGAGCTGTGTGTGTGGGAGTCCAGTGTGGCCTTGCGTCGTGGGAGTGTTGCCGTGTGTCATACCAGTGTTGTGTGTTTTAATTATTAAATAGTTAAGTCCACCCTTACACGTTGTTAATACCAACCCTATTATTCTATTGGAAATAGCATAACAATTGGCGCCCGAACAGGGTTAACGTTTCGGTGGACTGATTGGTGGCCGTGGACAAGTACTCACGAAACAGTTTGGGTACGGTCACGGCTGTGGTAAGGTAGGAAAGATGTCTACCTCAGAATTATCTGATGAAGCAAAGCTGATGGGGCTCAGTGAACCTACTGAAATTAGGAATTATGTATTGACTAGGCAAGCCGAAGAACGTGAGGAAAGAGCCAAGAAACGGGAAGAGAGCCAAAGAACGGGAAGAGCAAGAAAAGCTACGCCTTCACGAGCTTGAAGTTTGGAGAATTACAAGTGAGGAAACTGAGAAAACCAGGAAACACGAACTGGAGTTCACTGTGCTGCTCTCGGTGGTCACATGGGGTACAAAACACTCTTGATCTCATACAGGCCGTATTATTCTGGCCTGGCATGGGGAAGGAGATGGAGATCACCGGTGCGTTCGTGCGATATCTGCCAGAAAACCAGTGATCGTGGACGAGTGAGACCTCTAGTCCGTTACAGCCTCTGCCAGTAATTTCTGGGCCTTTTGAGAGGGTTGCCGTTGACCTTGTGGGGCCCATCAACCCTAGGGCAAGTGACCGGTCAAAGTATATCCTCACACTCATTGACTTCAGCACGAGTTTGGCCGAAGCTGTACCGCTGAAGAATATTGAGGCAATGATAGAAAAATTCTGCAGAACTGACATTCCCAAGCAAGTGCTAAGCGACAGAGGTAGTCAGTTTACCTCCACCATGATGGAGGAAGTATTCCGTCTGTTTCGTCAGTTGAACGTTGGGGACAAGTGCCTGGTCCTACTCCCCACCGTGCACAACAAACTTCTGGCACAGTGGAAGGGCCCTTACGACATTATTCAACGTGTATCTGACTACAATTATATTATCTAAGTAGGAAATCATCGGAAAAGATTTCACATAAATATGATAAAAAGATACTACTTCAGTGAAGAAGGGGGTGTAGCTATTGCATGGAAATGTATTCCAGAATATCACCAGCAGGCTTATCCATCCTTAGGAATGCCTGGAGTCCGTGAATGGTCACCTGAACAACAGCAGTGCCTAGTGAGGGGTCACTACTGCCCGGATAACTCCATCACTTGTACAGCCGTCGTGGTCCCTACCAGTGACGACGAACACGATCTCATCACTGTACAAGCCCAGCAGGTGGAGACAGTTGATAATATAACTCTGGGGACAAATCTCTATGACCGGGAGAAAGAACAAGTTACGACCCTTCTACGCTGATTTTCAGATATTTTTTCGGACAAGCCTAAAGTTGGCTATATGGCAGCGAGACATGGGTCACATACAGGAGGCACCTCAAGGCACGTGAAAATTTTCACCAACTTAGTGTATGTTCCATCCTCCAAGTTCACTGGTAAGACAGGAGAACTAATGCCAGTATTCTCGCTGACAGCAACTTTAGAAGCATCGAGGCTGGCATTATCCACGAACAACTACCAAAGTAGCTACTTTACAGTCACGTAACGAATGGTAAATGTAATGCTGGCAGACAACAGAAAAGGTATAAGGGTCGTCTTAAGACAAACCTGAAAAAGTGCCAAATCGACCCCCTCACCTGGGAGTTGATTACTCCACACCGTAACGCTCTGAGGAGCACCGCACGAGGTGTCAATACTTTCGAGTTAGCCGGACTGCATACCGAGAAGACAAGAGCCAGCGCCGGAAGGACACCGCCGCCACTCCTCTCGCACTAGATGTAGACCTCCAGGCGTGCAACATCTGTGGACTGCCCTGCCGGTGAGCAGCCTTCTTAACTCCCATTGTATCATAGCTGGATGATCGTCATACTCGATTCCGAGTGACAGCAGTGTCTGTTTCACTTTCCAGAGGCAGGGTGAAACTTTGTGCACGTTTCTTTACACCATTTGCCTGTCTTCCCAGCAGTAATTGGGGTCCTGGACGTTAATCGATTTGCGGATCGTGTTCCAGGGTAATGGTTAGCCAGTGCAGTTGGCGAGGTGTCCAGTCTTCTCTGGCTATTCATTGACACTGGTTCATGCAGAAATTGAGTTGGCGAAAGTTTCTACACCTTAAACAAATTCACGCCTAGGTGACCCAAGGGCTGGCTATCCTCGAACCCAAGTGGCAACCATTATATTAGTGTGTGTGTGTGTGTGTGTGTGTGTGTGTGTGTGTGTGTGTGTGTGTTTTAAAGTGTACAAGATTATTAAACGAAAGAGACAAAGAGAGAGAGAGAGAGTTCATACAAGGAAATAGGCTGGTGGGGGGGGACATGAAGAAAGAAAAAAAGTCACACACGCGTATCCAAAGAAACAAACAACAGGAGAGAGATGAGATTTAACTAAACAGCCCTTCAAAAAATTACAAATAAATAAACATATGTATCCGAACCACAACACACACACTCACAGATAAACATCAAACTAACGTTAACATTATGATAATCGCGGGGAAACAAGCTCAGTAGCACCCAATAATACTAAAATATCGTCGGTATGAGTATTGAGTATCGTTAAGGGAGAATATAGCAATAGAAAACACGTAATGTTGTATGTACTTCAGTGAACCAAATAAGATTGAGCAGATTGCTTTGGTGCATGTAAGAGGAGTGGTTAAACTTTGTGTTTTGATGATGAAGAGACGGATGGGTAAAATGTGATGGGGTCTCTCTCTCTCTCTCTCTCTCTCTCTCTCTCTCTCTCTCTCTCTCTCTCTCTCTCTCTCTCTCTCTCTCTCTCTCTCTCTCTCTCTCTCTCTCTCTCTCTCTCTCTCTCTGTTTCTTCGTATTTCTGTAGTTACTGTATCTCTTCCTCTATCTGCCTGTTTCTCTGAGTCCTGTTTCTCTCCACCCCCCCCCTCTCTCTGTCTCATTCGTCCTACTGTACATAACTAAATCAGATGATCAACGCTAATACTATAATACACACACACATGGCTGGTCGACTTGACATGAGGGGCAGGTACGGTTGGTAGATAGTTCGTTAGTTAGGTACTATGGGCAGGTAATGGTTAAAGACACACCTGGGGCTTAATTATATGACCTGTGGAGGGAGGGAGGGAGCGAGGGGGAGAGGGAAGGAGGGTAGGAGGGATGAGGGAGGGTGGAGGGGTGGATTGGGGGAAGGATGGGTGTGGAGGGAAGGATGGATGTGGATGGAGGGAGGGAGAGGGAAGGGGGGTAGGAGGGATGAGGGAGGGTGGAGGGGAAGGATAGAGGAAGGATGGATGGTGATGGAGGGAGGGATGGAGGGAGGGAAGGAGGGAGGGATGGAGGGAGGGAGGGAGACAATATCCGGTTTGGTACATTCTCTGCTGCAGTAACTGGTTCTCATGTTCATCAAGGCAGTAAGTTCATTAACCAGATTCACTACTGGATTTAAGGGGACCATATAAGGGATCCAATTAACGAATTAAGGGGTCCATTTAACCATTTAAGGGGGTCCATTTAACCAATAAAGGGTTCCATTTAACTAATTTAGGCGACCATTAACGAATTAAGGGTTCCATTTAAGCACTTAAGGGGTCCATTTAACCAATTAAGGGGTCCATTTAACTAATTAAGGCATCTACAACGAACAGGTTCCATTGAATTCTATGTCCATTAAAAATTCAGTGTATATTTAATTAAATCAAGGTCCAAGCAATTATGTCTATTTAATCGGTCCCAGGGAGATAAGGGGTCTATTTTAAGTAAGGGAAAATTTAGGGGTACCATGATTTGTAAAAGGGAGGAGGTTGTCGGGGGGAGTCAATGGGAGAGAGAAGAGGGGGGGGGGGGTCTACTATTTAAGGGGATAGCTCATATATTTTTTCCACGGTATATCTTTTATTATACGACCCGGCCATGAAGACATAGAGGTATATATCAGTGGTAATTTCTCTCTGTCTTACCTTGTTACGCCTGTCTCTTTCTCCCGTCTACGTGTGACCTGTCAAAGAAAATAAACAAAATCATTTAATCAGGTACAGTCATCTTTATTGTTAAACTGCTAAACAGCATCATCATCACCGTTATTATTATTATTATTATTATTATGATGTTGTTGTTGTTCAAAAAAATCTCACACAAATAACTTACAGCAAAATATTAAGAACGATAAAAAATATATGAAACGAGATAATAATAATAATAATAATAATAATAATAATAATAATAATAATAATAAGAATAAGAATAATACATGAATTAGGAAAAAGAACTATCTGAATGAATATATAAACACAAATAGGTAAATAAGCAAATAAATAAATAAAATAAAGCACGAGACAAAGAAAGGGATCTTAATAGATTTGCGGAACGTGTTCTGGAGTAGTGGTTAGCCAGTGCAGTTGGCGAGTTGTCCGGTCTTCTATGACTATTCCTTGACACTGGGTCATGCAGCTCGTTAACTTAGGGTGTGGTTGTTGTGTTGGCGACAGCTTCTACACCTTAAACAAATTCACGCCTAAGTGGCCCTTGAGCCGGCCATCCTCAATTTCGAGGGGCATCATTATAATGTGTGTGTGTGTGTGTGTGTGTGTGTGTGTGTGTGTGTGTGTGTGTGTTCAACCAAGAAGGTATTATTTAGATATCAGATGAGGATTAGGTACGTTAGGTCTAGTCTCTCTCTCTCTCACTAAGCCTGATTTTCTGTGCCCTTGAGCCGGCCATCCTCAATTTCGAGGGGCATCATTATAATGTGTGTGTGTGTGTGTGTGTGTGTGTGTGTGTGTGTGTGTGTGTGTGTTCAACCAAGAAGGTATTATTTAGATATCAGATGAGGATTAGGTACGTTAGGTCTAGTCTCTCTCTCTCTCACTAAGCCTGATTTTCTGTGTCTTCATATTTCTTTATTTTCTCCTACTTCCTGTTCATTTTACTTCTTCCTTCTCTTATATCTCTTCCTCTTTTTGTCTTTCTTTTTTCATCTCTTGCTCTTCTTCCTCCTCCTCCTTCTTCTTCTTCTTCTTCTTCTTGCTGTCGTCATCCTCCACTCCCACGTCGTCCTCCTCCTCACAGTGCACCACCACCTCCTCCTCCTCCACCTAATCCACCACCTCCTCCTCCTTATAATCCACCACCTCCTCCTCCTCCTCCTCCCAACCCACCACCTCCACCTCCTCCTCCTCCTCCTTATAATCCACCATCTCCTCCTCCTCCTCCCAACAAACACACCTCCCCTCACTCCTCCTCCCTTACCAATCCACCATCTCCTCCTCCTCCCCTTCCCATAATAAGCCATCTCCTCCCTCCTCCCTTCCCACCAATCATCCGCTCCTCCTCCTCCTCCTTCCCACTTAATCATCCCATCTCCTCCTCCTCCTTCCCACCATCATCCATCTCCTCCTCCTCCTTCCCATAATCATCCACCTCCTCCTTCTTAGCCCAGATGCTCTTCCTCACCTATCACCTAAAAGTTGGCCTAAAACCTTCTTTACCGCACTCTATATTTAATTTAATCTCCTCCTTCCCCCTTTGTCCCCCTTCCTCTCTCTTTACTCCATTTATCCTCTTCCCTTTCTTTTTTTCTCCCTCATCCCCCTTTTGCCCCCCTTCCTCTCTCTCTTTATCCCCTTCTCCTTGTCTTCCTCTCCCTCTTCCCTCCTCCACCCTTGTTCCCAGTAATCTCTCCCTGTCTCCTTCCTTTCTCTTCCTCGCCACCCTTTATCCCCCTTCCTCTCTCACTTCTCCCTTTATCCCCTTCCTTTCTCTTCTTCTCCCTTTTCCCTCCTCCACCCTTTGTTCCACTTCTCCTATATTCCATCTCCTTCCCTGCCTCTTCCTCTCCACCCTTTGCCCCCCTTCCTCTCTCACTTCTCCCTTTATCCCCTTCCCTTTCTCTTCCTCTTCCATCCTTTACCCCACTTTCTCTCTCTCTTTATCCTCTTCCCTTTCTCTTCTCCCTCTTCCCTCCTCCATCCCTTGTCCCCCTTCCTCTCTCCTTCTCTTCCCCTCACTCTTCGATCCTCCACCCTTTGTCTCCCCTTCACCTCCTTCCCTTTCTCTTCCTCTCCCCAACTCCCCCGTTGTCTTTCCTTCCTCTCTCTTTATTTCCCCTTACCCCTTTGTTTCTCCTTCTACCTTTGGCTCCTCTTCCTTTTCCCTTCTGCCTTTACCTTCCCTTTGTCTCCTCTTTCTCTCCCTACTTCCCCTCTTTCACCCTTCATCTTCCTACCTTTCTCTACCCTTCCCCCTTTGTCAACCTCTTTCGGCTCCTCTTCCCCCTTCCTCCTTTCATCTTTCCCTCCTTCTCTCCACTTTACTCCCCCCTTTAAAACCTTTTTCTGCCCCCTTTGGCTTCCTCCTACCCCTCTCTTGATATAATAATGGTTGCCCATCGTGTAACGAGCATGGCCGGCCCAAGGTCCACCTAGGCGTGAATTTATTTAAGGTGTAGAACCTGAGGCAGCACAACAACCACACCCTGAGTTAACGAGTTGCTTGACCCAAGGTTAAGGAATAGTCTTAGAAGACCGGACAACTTGCCAACTGCACTGGCTAACCATTACCCCGGAACACGATCCGCAAATCGATTAACATCCAGGTTCCCAATTGCTGTTGGGTAGACACAGGCAAATTGCGTAAAGAAACTTGCCCATAGTTTCAACCTGCCCGGGAATCAAACCCGGGATCACTCACTTGCGAGACGAGCATGCTGACCGTTAAACCACAGGTTGCCTCTTCCTATATACAGTACATGTACGAACCAACGACCCTTAGGAGAAGATGGATGCTTCATGCCTTGGGATGGATGACCTTCTTCAATGACCTGTGACTTCGTGTGGGAATGACTTCTTTTCGAGGTTCACCAGCTGTGATATATCGGTAAAGATCAGATCAAGACTGTGGACTTTGGCGAGCGAAAAGACACAGACAGACAAGTAGACACACACAAACAAAAATACAAACAAACTGAGCCAATCAAGATACTTGGCTTATGTTCAACTTTGCAATATTTTCTGTCTGTCCGTCACTCTCTGTGTTTGTCTAACCACCTGTCTTTAATTGTCTTTATCTAACCTCTCACACTGTCTTTATCTACCTCCCTCTCTCCCCTACCACTTAGTTCACTACAGTGTTCTCCCTCAGCCCCGGTACAACACTGGCCGTAACGAGAGAGTTTCAACCCACCTGGCGTATCTCTCCCATCTGTCAGGCAGGGAGGACAGCTGATCGTTTCAAGGCGGGATTTACGTCACTTCTAGCCGAGGTTATTATGCAAATCACCCGGGATACTGTGATTGTAATGCGCCATGTTTGGCCCAAACCCCTTCTCCCCACCTCGATATCAGCAAAATCCCACCAAAAGTGACAATTTCTTTTCAGAAAGGAGCTGAATCAGTGTTGAACAGTGATGAACAGTGTTTAGGACAGTGAAATCAATACTAAACAGTAACAGCCGAGAGTCGTGACCAGTTGACACTCACCAGTGAGGTCCCAGAGTTAGGCACCCCTGAGGACCGACCACCATCTCCAGACCAGGCGGTATAGTGCTAATCAGTTCACTCTGGGAACAACAGTGGGTCGGCTTTACACCTGACTATGAGATACCACAACACCAATTGCCAGAGTGAGGTACTGTGACACGACACACCACACGAACACCACACCACACGGTGTCTTATACTATAACACCACCCCACACAGTGTCTCCATGACAATGCAATGACTGAGATGCTACGACGAGTTACTGCACCACGTGGCCTACGACACCTCACACAGTAGGGCAAGAAACCAGCCCGGGCCATCAAGTGTAAACTATAATTTGTATGTTCAGTTCATGTTCCTTTGTATGTCTGTATGTAATAAGTCATTTCTGCCTATTTTCAGCCTTCAGGCTGCTGAACCTTTTCAATAAACCGTTAATTATTATTATTATTATTATCACACACACACACACACACTACTACTACTTTGCTGTCACTCGGAATCGAGTATGCTACAATGATATGAGTTATTAAGGATGTCACCGAGGTTGGTGAGTTTTTAGGTGACTCCCGCCAGGCCGATACCGGATCGGCAGAGTCGTTCACAGATGTTGCACATGTGGATGGCTTCATCTAGTGCGGGAGGGGCGGCGGCAGCGTCTTTCCGGCCCCGGCACTTGTCTCGTGTGGTGATCCTCCAAGCGTTAAGGTGTATAGTGATCGTCTCCCAGGTGAGGGGGTCAATTTGAAGCTTTTCAGGTTTGTCTTAAGAATATCCATATACCTTTTCAGTTGCCCGCCAGCGTTACGTTTGCTATTTGTTAGATGACTGTAAAGTAGCTGCTTTGGCAGTCTACTGTCGTTCATGCGGGTAACATGGTCAGTCCATCATAGTTGTTCATGGATAATGGTAGCCTCGATGCTCCTACAGTTGGTGTATGTGACCCATGTCTCTCTGCCATTTAGCAGGGTGTGGAGGACCACTGCTCGATATACATGCTACTTTGTAAATAATTTCTGTTCCCTATAGTTGAAGACACGGGTAGGGAATCTGCCAAAGGCTTGAGATGCACATCTGATCCGATGTTGAATCTCTTCATCTATGTCCGCGGTGGTGGACAGGTGAGAGCCGAGATACTGAAAATGGGTAACATTAGAGAGGGTAGTACCATTAAGCTGGATGGATGGTGGAGGTGTGGCTGAACCAGGGGCAGGTTGAAAGATAATCTGAGTCTTAGGCACATTCTCCTCAAGGCCGAAGTGTGCTTACACATCTGCGAAGTTGTTCAAGATCCCCTGTAGGTTGCATTCAGTGCGAGCGACAAGGGTGAGGTCGTCTGCATATTGAAGTTCAGTAATGGAAGCTGCCGACACCTTTGTTCCTGCCTGGAGTCGTCTTATTTTGAAAAGATCCTTCATCCGGTACTCAATGTCCACCCAGCCGGCTAAACTGGCACTACCACGAATAAGGAACGCAGCCAAGAAAATGGAAAAGAGTGTTGGTGTCAGTACACATCCTAGTTTTACCCCCGCTTGGATGGGAAAGATCTCAGACTGGGTGCCATTGTGCAGAACACTACCGTTCATGCTGTCGTGGAGTTGCCTCACAATGGCGATGAATTTTGGTGGGTAGCCAAACAGGCTGAGGGTCCACCAGAGGGCTTCCCTGTTGACTGAGTCGATGGCCTTGGTTAGGTAGATAAAGGCCATCATGCTGTTCTCTGCACTTTTCCTGTATCTGGCGGGTAGCAAAGATCATGTCAGTGGTGCCACACTGAGATTCCGGGAGGAAGTTTTCCGCCTCAGGTAGTAATCTGTTTAAGAGGACTCGGGCGATAATCTTGCAACCAACAAACAGCAGCGAGATCCCGGGGTAGTTGCCCCACACACACACACACACACACACACAGGCTCCAGAAACAGTATAATCCCATCTCCTAACCCTGATACGACCTCTTCATCAAAATGGTCTTAGACGTCAGGTGTATTAAATCAAGGTATGGACATTATCGCCCTCTTGCATTACCACATTATCCTGCTAATGAACGTTAGTGTCTTGATAATCAGGTCTTGGTATGATTCAGTCCTCTACCGTGCAAGAAGGGCGTAGGTACTCGTGTCTTGAAGCGTCGGAGGAGCAAGATAGTGTCCGTGTGTCGTGTTGGGAAGGTTCAACCTCTCTCTCTCTCTCTCCCCGTTTTTACACAAGTTGACATCACACAGCGCCTGCCTTGCCTTTTTAATATGATCGGTCGGTGTTAGACCAACTGTTTACTTTCTCTTATGCTCGGTGGGAGGGTCCTTGTGTGGTTTGTTTATCTTTATATTATGCTCGATTGGTGGTCCAATGTGCAGTTTGCGGAGTTTTTCTACGCTCGGTGGGTGGCCCTTTATTTAGCTTGTTTGCATCTGTGTTTAACTCGGCTGGTGGTTTACTCACTCATGCTTGGTCGGTATGCCTAAAGGTGATTTAATTTTAACTGGCTTTTCTATGGTCGATTGGTTGTCCTTTTCGAGGTACAGTATATATATGTTACGTCTTTTTGCGAAATCCTGTTGTTTTGCAAAATTACCGGCATGCATATTGGTAATTTTGCAAAATAACTTACAATCAGGCTAACCAATGAAAAGAAAAAGAGCAGGACCACTTAACTCTGTATCAATCTACAGGAGCCATTCTAACCTAACCTAACCTAACCTCTCACTTAACCTAACCATAAAGTTAGGTTAGTGGAGGTTGTCTGTTTGTAAGTTATTTTGCAAAATTACCAATATGCATGCCGGTAATTTTGAAAAATAACCGATTTCGCAAACAAACAAACAAACAACACCAACAACGTAACATACGCTAGTTATGCTCGGTTGGTGACCCTTCCTGAAACATGTAATTTAGCCATGCTCGGTTGGTGGCCCCTCCCGAAATGTAAACTTCAGTCATGCTCGGTTGGTGACCCCTCCCGAAATGTAAACTTCAGTCACGCTCGGTTGGTGGCCCCTCCCGAAATACAACTAAAGTTATGCTCGGTTAGTGGCCCCTCACGAAGTTTGTTTATGCTTTTGTTATGCTCGCTTAGTGGCTCCCAACTCACTCTAAGTATTTATGATGATAATAATTGCACGGAAAAACACTGCTAACGATAATTGCTTTAAATTATGAGACCGGGATATGGCCCAAACACTTTACGAGATACAATAACTACATTTAACACACACACTTACTATATCATACTCAAACACATTAATATAGCAGAATGATAGTAAACATTAATATAGCAGAATGATAGTAAACATTAATATAGCAGAATGATAGTAAACATTAATATAGCAGAATGATAGTAAACATTAATACAGCAGAATGATAGTAAACATTAATATAGCAGAATGATAGTAAACATTAATACAGCAGAATGATAGTAAACATTAATACAGCAGAATGATAGTAAACATTAATATAGCAGAATGATAGTAAACATTAATATAGCAGAATGATAGTAAACATTAATATAGCAGAATGATAGTAAACATTAATATAGCAGAATGATAGTAAACATTAATACAGCAGAATGATAGTAAACATTAATACAGCAGAATGATAGTAAACATTAATATAGCAGAATGATAGTAAACATTAATATAGCAGAATGATAGTAAACAGAATGATAGTAAACATTAATATAGCAGAATGATAGTAAACATTAATATAGCAGAATGATAGTAAACATTAATACAGCAGAATGATAGTAAACATTAATATAGCAGAATGATAGTAAACATTAATATAGCAGAATGATAGTAAACATTAATATAGCAGAATGATAGTAAACATTAATACAGCAGAATGATAGTAAACATTAATACAGCAGAATGATAGTAAACATTAATATAGCAGAATGATAGTAAACATTAATATAGCAGAATGATAGTAAACATTAATACAGCAGAATGATAGTAAAATTAATACAGCAGAATGATAGTAAACATTAATATAGCAGAATGATAGTAAAACATTAATATAGCAGAATAGCAGAATGATAGTAAACATTAATACAGCAGAATGATAGTAAAATATTAATATAGTAGAATGATAGTAAACATTAATATAGCAGAATGATAGTAAACATTAATATAGCAGAATGATAGTAAACATTAATATAGCAGAATGATAGTAAACATTAATACAGCAGAATGATAGTAAACATTAATACAGCAGAATGATAGTAAACATTAATATAGCAGAATGATAGTAAACATTAATATAGCAGAATGATAGTAAACATTAATATAGCAGAATGATAGTAAACATTAATATAGCAGAATGATAGTAAACATTAATACAGCAGAATATAGTAAACATTAATATAGCAGAATGATAGTAAACATTAATACAGCAGAATGATAGTAAACATTAATACAGCAGAATGATAGTAAACATTAATATAGCAGAATGATAGTAAACATTAATACAGCAGAATGATAGTAAACATTAATATAGCAGAATGATAGTAAACATTAATACAGCAGAATGATAGTAAACATTAATATAGCAGAATGATAGTAAACATTAATACAGCAGAATGATAGTAAACATTAATATAGCAGAATGATAGTAAACATTAATACAGCAGAATGATAGTAAACATTAATATAGCAGAATGATAGTAAACATTAATACAGCAGAATGATAGTAAACATTAATATAGCAGAATGATAGTAAACATTAATACAGCAGAATGATAGTAAACATTAATACAGCAGAATGATAGTAAACATTAATACAGCAGAATGATAGTAAACATTAATACAGCAGAATGATAGTAAACATTAATACAGCAGAATGATAGTAAACATTAATATAGCAGAATGATAGTAAACATTAATACAGCAGAATGATAGTAAACATTAATATAGCAGAATGATAATAGAAAGATATAGAAAATATATAAAAATAAAGATATATGGCTTAAATAACTTATCTTAATATATAAAAAACTATATTAAAAAGAACAGTAAATCTCTCAATAAGTGAGATATGATTAGTGCGGTGTGCAAGAGATGGAAGTGAAGAGTAGTGTGGTTGTGTTGAGGTAGGGATGGTGATGGGATGTAAATGGTGTCAGTAGGGTACGGATAGAGTAGTGAACCATGTGTGACGTGGTGGTGCCGGCAGATGGTGGTGGTGTGGTGTGTGTGAGTGGCAGTTGGTGATGGGTGTGTGAAGTGTGTGTGTGTGTGTGTGGTGGTGATGGTAAACACCCAAAAAAAATAATAATAATAATAATAAAAACAATAATAATGATAATAAAAATAATTATTATTATACTACCAATAATAATAATATCGAGTATAGTTACACAAAATGCTCTTGTAAAATACACCATTAACACATTACAGGGTGACTACATGGTGTTGACGGATATATAAATTACCTTCATTAATGTCTGTGTTTGTTAATATCAAAGGACACAATTCTTTGCTATTTGCATACTTAACGACCACAATTACGTGAGTCCTGAGGTAATTAGCCGATATAAACTATTCTTCGGTTCGCACACTTTATGAAAATAATATATACTGTACATATATATTTGGGAGGAAAACTTTTAGTGATTTAGTAATGTTAATGTGTTAATTTATTGTGTTAAACTGATGAATAACTAATTTGTGTTATTATTATTGTCTATTTTATTACTATTAGTTGTAGTAGTAGAATGTTTAGGTAATAACATGCTTGTGAAGGTGTGGCTCTAAGGGGAGGTTGGAGGCCAAAATAAAATAGTACTAGTAGCAGTAGTATTTGTAGACACCATTGCTCTAAGGTATGGCTGGCCAGTGGAAGGTTTGCCCACTCAATGCGTGTGTGGCTCATCCTATGACATCGACCGCGCCATGGTATGCAAGAAGAGGGGCTCCGTGTGCATGAGGCATGACGAAGTACGGGCTCTCACGGCAAATATGTTGAAGGAAATCTGCCACGACGTCATGGTGGAACCGCCCCTCCTTCCATTGGACGGTGAGAACCTCCAACACATCCAACGAAGCCCGTCTGGACATCAGGGCTCGAGGAGCAGTAAATTAGGTACCTGTTGTAAGTCGAAAGTTGCGAATTCGTATTCAGAGAGTTGTTGGAGCTTCCAATAACTTCATGACATAAACCATTGACTCTTCAGGCTTCTACGCCCTTGACTCTTCAGGCTTCTACGCCCTTAACTCATGAGACATAAAGGCAAGCATGAACTTAGCATGCTTCCCTGTTGGGCGCTGTAAACGCTTTTGCGCTTCACCTTACACACGGTTGAAGGGGAGTGCCCAATAAAAAAAAAAAAAATAAAAAAAAATCTGGACGCGAGGACAGCGAGCCTTCTTTGACATCAGGATATTCGACCCCATGGCCGCACACCAGCGTAACCTGTCTCTCGAGGCTGCACACAAGAGGAACGAGAACGACAAGAACAGAGCACAAGCGCAGAAAATTCAAAATGTGGATCAAGGCAGCTTCACTCCTCTGGCGTTTACAACTTCTGGCGGGTTGGGACAAAGGACAAGATGGTTCTACGCCAGACTGACCGAGGTGTTATCTGAACAGAAGCAGCAGCCCAGAAGTCACGCGTTGCAGCCTGGTTAAGATGATGACTGTCCTTCTCTCTGCTTAGGTCCGCATTGGTTTACCTCAGGGGAACCAGATCTTCGGCCCCAAAGCCGACAACGGTTGCAGATATTCACTATGAAGCAACAATCACTGAATGCCGCATAGATCTGCGGTTTAACTAACTCAACACAGCTAGGGTGGCTTACTTTTGTATGAGGACATCTAATATTAAGGTAATGAAATGGTGGCGAAGGTGTGGCTATTGGGAAAGGCTGCAGGCCACGTAATCAAAAAAAGTTGTAGTAGTAGTAGTATATAGTCATTATAATTATCATTATTTCATCAGATTCATTATTATTGGTCTTTTTAAAAATGATTATCTACACTCTATCTAATTGTAATTTTCTTTTTTTATCTTTCTATTTAAACTTCGAACAACCCACCTGCTTACCTATCTATTCCAAGCTCTCTCTCGCAGGTAAGGCCAGGTATCATCACATACGAAAGTCGTGACGAGGTAATAATCTGAACTAGCGTTAAGTCTACCCACACACTAACTCCCACCCTCCGCCCCTCACAACCTGCCCATTGAAGGACGGGGTTACCTGATCTACACAGTGATCTAGAGGCGTTCTAACTCACGAATGCTGTGGAGCCAGATTCATGAAAATTCTGTTCATGGATGAGTCACGGTATGTGTGTTTGAGGTGTTGGTGTAAAAAAAAAACTGGTGATGATAGTAGTAATAATAATAATAAATGACAAGATAATAATATAAATAATAAACACTACTCTAGTATTTCCACGCTAACCTGGCACTTAAGCCACGTCCCTCGTCTATAGCTACAAATAGGTGATTGGTTCCCCTGAGCGTTTTGCCTCCCCCCGGACTGCATATATATAAGCGGGTATTTATATCGACCTTTTATAATAGATTTAAAAATTTTCTAACATCCTCTCTTAAGTGCTAATGCCCTGAAATGATTTGCATTTTCATAGTCCAGATATTTAACATTATTTTAGATAATAACAGGTCGGCTTACCAATTGGGAACACATTTAGTTTGAATGTTCTATGAAACAATCAGCTATTTATATAGAAGAGGGGCGTGGCTTACGGGCCAGATTAGTATGGAAAGATTATAGTATTATTAGTACTACTACTACTACTACTACTACTACTATTAATAATAATAATAATAATAATAATAATAATAAAAGTTACAATACTCGTCACTAAATTGCCTCAACTCAGATTCTCGAAACAATAGTGAAAAACAAAAACAAAAATGGGCTAAAAAAAAGCACCTAATCACGCTCACCTTGTTCGTCGCTAAGTGCATGAAGTCGGATTCCCAGAAAACACACACACACACATGAACAACGAGCCCAAGAGAGAGAGAGAGAGAATCCGGGTTGGTGGGTGGATTCACGAACGGCCTGGAGGTAAACAAACTATTCTTCCTTTCTCCCTCAGTGTTTTCTACCCAGTTTCATTGTCTTTGACCCGAGTTATTTATAACAGTAGTTAATGGACTTGTTATTTTCATGAAGAATTGTATAAAAATTACCCAAAAAACTGCATATAATGAAAGTATAATGATGCTGATAATGATGATGATGACGATGATGTGAGTGTGTGTGAGTGTCAACATAAGGATTTTTCATCTCATCTTACAAATCGCAGTACAAGGATGATGAAATACAGGTAAAGAGTATTAGGGTGCTCACAATGTCCTCTTCCACCCTATGTTTAATATTTCCCGTTTCACCCTGTATATAAAAAGCCTAGAAGAGATTAAAGGACACCCTGTAATACTATATAGGAGAGAGAGAGAGAGAGAGAGAGAGAGAGAGAGAGAGACCATCAACAGCATATCCTCACATGTCTCGGTACATTAAGTAGGTCGTAATGAATCTCTCCCTCACCTGTTGATTTCTTTCACAGTATTTTTCTCAGGCTTATTGGGTACAAAACACACACACACACACACACACACACACACACACACACACACACACACACACACACACACCCACAACACACACCACACACACTTACCACAACACCCCCACCACAACACCCCACCACACAACACCCCACCACACACACAACACTATCTTACAACACCCCCACCACCACACACAACACCACCACACACAACACCTACCACACACACCACCATGCCCCACACACACAACACCCCACCACCACACACACCCCACCACCACACACCCCACCACCACACACCCCCCACACACACACAACACCCCCACCACCACACACAACACCCCCTACCACACACCAACACCCCCACCACACCCCACCACCACAACACCCCACCACACCACACAACACCCCACCACACACACAACACCACCACACACACAGCCCCACCACACAACACACACACACACACAACCCCCACCACACACCCCCCACCACACACCTTTACCCACACACAACACCCCCACCACCACACAACACCCCCACCACACACAACACCCCTCACACACCAAACACTTCACACGACAAGTCAACAAAACAAGGAGACACAAACTCTTTCCAACAGTCACTAAGCACAGAGACCCTGAGGTGATGACTGATGGTTCTAGGTGATGACTGATGGTTCTAGGTGATGACTGATGGTTCTAGGTGATGACTGATGGTTCTAGGTGATGACTGATGGTTCTAGGTGATGACTGATGATTCTACGTGATGACTGATGATTCTATGTGATGCCAGATGGTTCTACGTGATGCCATATGGTTCTACGTGATGCCAGATGGTTCTACGTGATGCCATATGGTTCTACGTGATGACAGATGATTCTACGTGATGACTGATGATTCTACATTATGCCAGATGGTTCTACGTGATGCCAGATGGTTCTACGTGATGACTGATGATTCTACATTATGCCAGATGGTTCTACGTGATGCCAGATGGTTCTACGTGATGCCAGATGGTTCTACGTGATGACAGATGGTTCTAGGTTATGGCACATAAAATAATAGAAGATGGACACAGATGGTTTAAGAGGTATTGACACAGGTGGTTGAGAGTCATTAACACAGATGGCTATAGGTGTCAACACTCCCTCACACTGGCCCTCCCTCCCTCCATGGGGTGAGATCACATCCTATTGGGTAGAATGTTGGGCTGGCTGTGACGTCATGAAGCGTGAGATCACATCCTATTGGGTAGAATGTTGGGCTGGCTGTGACGTCATGAAGAGTGAGATCACATCCTATTGGGTAGAATGTTGGGCTGGCTGTGACGTCATGAAGCGTGAGATCACATCCTATTGGGTAGAAACTTGGGCTGGCTGTGACGTCATGAAATACACTACATTGCCTCAGGTGTATCAAAAGTATCTAGCAAGTGTGTGGTATGATAGGAGGAAGTATCTAGCAGGTGTGTGGAATGTCAGAAGGAAGTATTTAGCAGGTGTGTGGTATGACAGGAGAAGTAAGTATCTAGCAGGTGTGTGGGTATGACAAATTAACTATCTAGCAGGTGTGGGGTATGGACAGAGAAGTAAGCATCTAGCAGGTGTGTGGTATGATAGGAGGAAGTATCTAGCAGGTGTGTGGTATGTCAGAAGAAGTATTTAGCAGGTGTGTGGTATGACAGAAAGTAAGTATCTGGCAGGTGTGTGGTATGACAGAGGAAGTATCTAGCAGGTGTGTGGCATGACAGAATTAACTATCTAGCAGGTGTGTAGTATGGACAGGAGGAAGTAAGTTTCTGGCAGGTGTGTGGTATGACAGTATCTAGCAGGTGTGTGGTATGACAGGAGAAGTATCTAGCAGGTGTGTAGTATGGACAGGAGGAAGTAAGTTTCTGGCAGGGTGTGTGGTATGACAGAAGAAGTATCTAGCAGGTGTGGCATGACAGAATTAACTATCTAGCAGGTGTGTGTATGGACAGGAGGAAGTAAGTATCTAGCAGGTGTGTAGTATGGACAGGAGGAGTAAGTTTCTGGCAGGTGTGTGGTATGACAGAAGAAGTATCTAGCAGGTGTGTGGCATAACAGGAGAAGTATCTAGCAGGTGTGTGGCATGTCAGGAGGAGGTATCTAGCAGGTGTGTGGCATGACAGGAGTAAGTATCTGTGTGGTATGACAGGAGGAGGTATCTAGCAGGTGTGTGGCATGACAGGAGAAGTAAGTATCTAGCAGGTGTGTGTGGCATGACAGGAGGGTAAGTATCTGCAGGTGTGTGGTATGACAGGAGGAGGTATCTAGCAGGTGTGTGGCATGACAGGGAAGTAAGTATCTAGCAGGTGTGTGGTATAGGTATCTGTGGCATGACAGAAGTAAGTATCTAGCAGGTGTGTGGTATGACAGGAGGAAGTAAGTATCTAGCAGGTGTGTGGCATGACAGGAGGTATCTAGCAGGTGTGTGGCATGACAGGAGAAGTAAGTATCTAGCAGGTGTGTGGCATGACAGGAGGAAGTAAGTTTATGGCAGGTGTGTGGTATGACAGAAGGAAGTATCTAGCAGGTGTGTGGTATGACAGGAGAAGTATCTAGCAGGTGTGTGGCATGACAGGAGGAGGTATCTAGCAGTGTGTGGTATGACAGGAGGTAGCAGGTGTGTGGTATGACAGGAGGAGGTATCTAGCAGTGTGTGGCATGTCAGGAGGAAGTATAGCAGGTGTGTGGCATGACAGGTATCTAGCAGGTGTGTCATCTGGTGTGACAGGAGGAGGTATCTAGCAGGTGTGTGGCATGTCAGAGGAAGTATCTAGCAGGTGTATCTAGCAGGTGTGTGGCATGTCAGGAGGAAGTAAGTATCTAGCAGGTGTGTGGCATGACAGGAGGAGGTATCTAGCAGGTGTGTGGCATGACAGGAGGAAGACAGGTGTGTGGCATGTCAGGAGGAAGTATCTAGCAGGTGTGTGATATGACAGGAGTCTAGCAGGTGTGTGGCATGTCAGGAGGAAGTAAGTATCTAGCAGGTGTGTGGCATGACAGGAGGAGGTATCTAGCAGTGTGTGGCATGTCAGGAGGAAGTAAGTATCTAGCAGGTGTGTGGCATGTCAGGAGGGTAAGTAGTGGCATGACAGGAGGAGGTATCTAGCAGGTGTGTGGCATGACAGGAGTATCTAGCAGGTGTGTGTGACAGGAGGAAGTATCTAGCAGGTGTGTGGGTATGTCAGGAGAAGAAGTATCTAGCAGGTGTGTGGTATGACAGAAGGAAGTATCTAGCAGGTGTGTGGTATGTCAGGAGAGTAAGTATCTAGCAGGTGTGTGGCATGTCAGGAGAGTAAGTATCTAGCAGGTGTGTGGTATGACAGAAGAAGTATCTAGCAGGTGTGTGGCATGACAGGAGGAGGTATCTAGCAGTGTGTGGCATGTCAGGAGGAAGTAAGTATCTAGCAGGTGTGTGGCATGTCAGGGGAAGTAAGTATCTAGCAGGTGTGTGGCATGACAGGAGGAGGTATCTAGCAGGTGTGTGGCATGTCAGGAGGAAGTAAGTATCTAGCAGGTGTGTGGCATGACAGGAGGAGTATCTAGCAGGTGTGTGGCATGTCAGGAGGAAGTATCTAGCAGTGTGTGGCATGGCAACAGGAGGAAGTATCTAGCAGGTGTGTGGTATGACAGAAGGAAGTATCTAGCAGGTGTGTGCATGACAGGAGGAGGTATCTAGCAGGTGTGTGGCATGTCAGGAGGAAGTATCTAGCAGGTGTGTGGCATGACAGGAGGTATCTAGCAGGTGTGTGGCATGTCAGGAGGGTATCTAGCAGGTGTGTGGCATGACAGGAGGAAGCATCTAGCTGGTATGACAGAAGGAGGTATCTAGCAGGTGTGTGGCATGACAGGAGGAGGTATCTAGCAGGTGTGTGGCATGTCAGGAGGAGTAAGTATCTAGCAGGTGTGTGCATGACAGGAGGTATCTAGCAGGTGTGTGGTATGACAGAAAAGTATCTAGCAGGTGTGTGGCATGTCAGGAGGAAGTAAGTATCTAGCAGGTGTGTGGTATGACGGAGGAAGTATCTAGCAGGTGTGTGGTATGACAGGAGGTATCTAGCAGGTGTGTGGCATGACAGGAGGAGCAATGTCAGGAGGAAGTATCTAGCAGGTGTGTGGCATGTCAGGAGGAAGTAAGTATCTAGCAGGTGTGTGGTATGACAGGAGGAGGTATCTAGCAGGTGTGTGGCATGACAGAAGGAAGTATCTAGCAGGTGTGTGGCATGACAGAGAGGTGCTGTATCTAGCAGGTGTGTGGCATGTCAGGAGGAAGTAAGTATCTAGCAGGTGTGTGGCATGACGAGGTATCTAGCAGGTGTGTGGCATGACAGAGTATCACAGGTGTGTATGTCAGGAGGGAAGTAAGTATCTAGCAGGTGTGTGGTATGACAGGAGGAAGTATCTAGCAGGTGTGTGGTATGACAGAAGGAGGTTTCTAGCAGGTGTGTGGCATGACAGGAGGAGGTATCTAGCAGGTGTGTGGCATGTCAGGAGAGTAAGTATCTAGCAGGTGTGTGGCATGACAGGAGTATCTAGCAGGTGTGTGGTATGACAGAAGGAAGTATCTAGCAGGTGTGTGCATGTCAGGAAGATAAGTATCTAGCTAGGTGTGTGGTATGACAGGAGGAAGTATCTAGCAGGTGTGTGGTATGACAGGAGGTATCTAGCAGGTGTGTGTGACAGGAGGAGGTATCTAGCAGGTGTGTGGCATGTCAGGAGGAAGTAAGTATCTAGCAGGTGTGTGGCATGTGAGGAAGTAAGTATCTAGCAGGTGTGTGGTATGACAGGAGGAGGTATCTAGCAGGTGTGTGGCATGACAGAAGGAAGTATCTAGCAGGTGTGTGGCATGACGGGAGGTACTGTATCTATACTATGTGGTTCTCTATCTCTCATGTTGTTCTCCACACCACATGTCCAAGAGTTGATGGGTGACAGATGGATGTTTAGGGAGAGTGTTAAGGCTCATCCCCCACCCAACTCATCCCCTCCTTATCCCCCAACTCATCCCCTCCTTACACCCAACTCATCCCCTCCTTACACCCCAACTCATCCCCTCCTTACACCCAACTCATCCCCCCTACACCCCCAACTCATTCCCTCCTTACACGGTGAGAGTTCCATGAGAAAAAAGGGTACAAAGAAGTCAACATGTGGGCTGAATTTTGAAGTCTGTGGAGAGGAGGAGTGACGTGTTGAACATATGAAAATAATGGGGAAATATTTCAGGTGTAATCATTGGGGCTGTCAGGTTCCTGGTCACAAGTACAGTGCAAGAGTTCATGACAGTACAAGGAGTAAACAAGTTCCTGGTTACAAGTACAGCAATATTAATATCATTTTCATTAGAAGTTGTTCCTTTCTCTGTCAGATCGTTGTCTCACGTCTGTCAGAATAGCTACATTATGTTATCAATAAGGTCATCGGCCAGTCTCGACCACATACATCACACCCTGTCAAAGCTTAGGAAATATATACTCCGAATATTTGCCTCAGTAAAAGCTAAATAAATAAAAGATTCCGTATATGTATAAAAGCTTGGGAGTGAGCGTTTAGGGGGAGAGCCTCAGTAAAGTGTATTGTGTGGAGACTGGCTTACGAAGTATTATTATTTTGTTAGTATTAGTAGTAGTAGTAGTAGTAGTAGTAGTAGTAGTAGTAGTAGTAGTAGTAGTAGTAGTAGTAGTAGTAGTAGTAGTAGTAGTAGTAGTAGTAGTAGTAGTAGTAGTAGTATCATCATCATTGTTGTTGTTATGACACCTCGCTGGTTGTCCACTCTCATCATCACATCTCGAGACAACGCAACAACACAACACAGCGCAACACACCACGTCACATCACAAAACGCAACAACACAATGCAGCACAACGCAACACAACAAAGCACAATGCAATGCAACACAACGCAACAGCACAACGCCGCAAGGCAACACAACACATTGCAACACAACGCGATGCAACACGACGCCACGCAACATAACGCAAAGCAACACAACAGAACGAAACACAACGCAACAACACAATACAACGCAACACATCACAACACTACACAACACTGGTGGTCGGGTCTCGCGTTGGGACAAAACCTACTAACCCAATTTGTCGGCAGCACCAACCTGTAATTGACTTACGACTGATTCCCCAACGCTTGCAAGTCTTACTCCCACAAGAAGCATCTTTCGTTAATTACTTAAAACATGGCAGCAACTTTAAATTGCTTTGAGATTGTTGGCAGTATCGAGGGCAAGAGTGTGAGTGTGTGAGGGGGGGGGTGTTAGGGTGGATCTGTGTGGAAGTGTGTAGGAGAGTGCGTTAGGGTGGATCTGTGTGGAAGTGTGTAGGAGAGTGCGTTAGGGTGGATCTGTGTGGAAGTGTAGAGAGTGCGTTAGGGTGGATCTGTGTGGAAGTGTGTAGGAGAGTGCGTTAGGGTGGATCTGTGTGGAAGTGTGTAGGAGAGTGCGTTAGGGTGGATCTGTGTGGAAGTGTGAGAGTGCGTTAGGGTGGATCTGTGTAAAGTGTAGAGAGTGCGTTAGGTGGATCTGTGTGGAAGTGTGTGTAGGAGAGTGCGTTAGGGTGTTTTTTTTGTGCGTGTGTTTATTTAATATGGTGGGGAGGGGAGGGGGGCGTGGGAACATTCTTTACGTGTATATCCGTGTGTCTGTCTGTGTGTCTGTCTGTGTGTCTGTCTGCGTGTCTGTCTATCCCTGTCATCCATAACACCACTAGCATGACACACTCGCCTGGCTAGTAACGAGGGAAGCCGCCCTGTCACCATGTTATTCCGCCAATTATGTTACCAGGAGAGAGGGGAGGTAAGGAGAGAGAATGAGATAAGGGAAGAATGGGAAGGAGGAAGAGTGGGGGAGAGACGATAGCTGCAGGGAGGGTGGATGGGGAAGAATGGGGGAGAGGGGAAAGTGAGGGGGAGGAAGGAAGGATTAGAAAAAGAGAGAGAGAAAAAAGAGAGAGAGAGAGAGAGAGAGAGAGAGAGAGAGAGAGAGAGAGAATTACCTAAAGCTCACCAATCTACCAAAAATATGTACATATACTGTTGACATCATACGCACTAAAAATATATAGTGACCTTAAACCATAACAAAATAATAATAATAAGAGATATAAACAAAAACAATAGTAAATATCATCAATATCATGTTTCTTAAAGACGAAATGTGGAAAGAATAATTACTGAGAAATCTTTTTAGCCATTAAAGGAATCAGAGAAGATAGAGAGAGACATTGTCGACGTTAGGCACCAAGACAATGTTCAGAAATGGCGGGAAAAAAAAGCAAAACAAAACAAAGGCGATATAATAATAATAATAATAATAATAATTAACGGTTTATTGAAAGAGCTTGGCAGCCAGAAGGCTGAAAATATACAGTTACATATTTGGGGAATGGGTTTCGAATTACAAATAATATACAAGTAACATAAGTGATACAAATAAGACATATAATAACTAGATGGGGAAAAGCTCAAACTACAGTTCATTTCAACATAGTGACAGTGCAAGGAGTAGTGTTTACTGGGAGTGAATACACACTGGTTTATTACAAGTTATTGATAATTTTACAATGGTTGGGACTGGGCTGTTCTTATAGCGATCAGTTCGTACACGTATGGGCTGGATGCGGTTGTGGTGTCGAACAGCAATTCTCGGGCTAGGGATCTCAGGTGGTAGTAGGAGCGTCGAGGATGGTGTAAAAGCTTCACCAAATTTGCAGATGAGGTCGTGGTGATGGTCAGTGAGAGTCGAAAGGGTCAGTGTGTTGAGCGCTTCTTGATATGTGGAGTAGGAAGGGGAGAAATCTTGCATGCCCCCTTTTGCACCTTTTCTAGGTGTTTACGTTGTGTGGCATTTAGGAGGAAGACCAGGTGGGGTGCAGGAATTCCGAGGACTGAGTCGGCGGAGGAGGTGGAGACGGAAACTGGAGGATTTGACAACTTCACTGACGTGTGTTTCCAATTTAGTTTGTTGTCTATGGTGACGCCGAGGAGCTTCGTGGAATCTACAACCTGGAGTGTGTTCGGACCTAGAGTAATGGAAGAGAGTGGGACAATGTCGGAGGAGAGGTTGATGTGCATAACCGTGGTCTTGGTATGGTTGATGGTGACATGGTTGTTGTGGCCCAGTTTTGGAGACTGTTCAATAAATCCTGAAGGGCGGTATAGTTGGGAGCAGAATTGTTGACGCTGATCCCAATGGTGGAGTCGTCGACATATTTCCAGCGAGCAGGGGTTTCTCTTAGGGCATCATTGATGGGCATAAGGAAGCAGAGTGGTCCCATCTTGGTGCCTTGGGGGACGCCACAGGTGAGTGACTGAAAGGTGGAGACAGCCCCTCGGAAGCGTACAGCTTGGCGTCGGTCACTGAGGAAGTCTGTAAGCCATGGTATAAGACTTCTCCGAAGCCCGAGGTCAATAGCTTTGTTGATGATTATGTTGTGGTCGACTAGGTCAGATGCTTTGATGTGAAATCAATAGAGGCGACAGCTTCTGAACATTTTTCGTTTCTCCGGATGGCAGTATATGTAATCGAAAGCTGACAAGACAGTGAGTGGTGGAGGAAGTTTTCATGTTGCCAAATTGCTGAGGGTCTACGACTCCTGCAATATCAGCATAAGCCCAGTCGAACACAAAACTTTCACAGATTAGGCTGGGTATTGGGGTGATTGCAATAGGTCGTAGCTGATTTAAGGATTGTGGGCTGGTTGACTTGGGCACT
Source organism: Homarus americanus (assembly GCF_018991925.1). NCBI lineage: Eukaryota > Metazoa > Arthropoda > Malacostraca > Decapoda > Nephropidae > Homarus > Homarus americanus. The sequence continues at coordinate 14,194,756 of NW_024735554.1, read as the reverse complement.
GGTGATACATAAGAGGTCTTCCAGTCTGCTGGGCATCTGGTTTGACTGAGAGAAGCATTGATGATGGAGCATAGGGGTTTAGCAAGCTCCGGGGAGAACTCCTTGAAGAGTTCATTGGTAAGTCAATAGTGTTACCTGGCGTGTCTTTGGCCCTCAGAAACTAAGATGAAACTCAATAAAAATAAAATAATAAACAAGAGAGGAAACTTTTTAATAAATAAACATAAACTAAATAAATAAATAAATAAATAAAAGAGAAGACTTTGCTACCTGGAGAGAAACATTTAGCGTACACGATGGGATGTAAAATTGTTTTGTTGTGGTCGGGAGAAACATGGCGTTCGAGTAGGACAAAAAGATAACTACTTCCCAACCCCGCCTCACGACTTAAAAGATTTCGGTAATAACTTTATATTTTCAAGTAAGACAACGGTATAACAGCATATCCTAACGAACTAAAGTAACGTGTTCTAGATTATGTCATTCTTGAGTGGAGGTAATGACATTTATTTGTTTACTATTATTATTATTATTATTATTGTTGTTATAATTTCGTTTGTTAAATTTTTTTTGCCAGTGTTGTTGTTGTCAGTATCGTTGTTTTATCAACATTATTATTAAGGAGGTGTTAGCAGTAGTACATTTTTCATTATCAACAAACAAACAAACACACTTTCCGTAACGGTACACCAACCAGAAGGGGATCAACATAAAACTAATATATTCCTTAGCTTATTATCACCATCGTCAATAAGATCTCCTCCCCTGATATATAAGATCCAGCTCATTAATATTCACAGAAGGTGTTAGTGTCGGGAGCGTCGCCAGAGTTGCTCCAAAACTTAGTGCTAACCTCCACCAAACTCCGGCACAAGTTAGAAAGGAGACCGGAGTGGTAACCATGACCCCCAGACGCCCTGGAATGTGAACTCTATGATCATCTTCCCCAACTACCTACACCAACTCATCCGTCCTTATTAACCATCAGCCTATTGTTAACCTTGCACCGCATATATCTCTGCTTACAGTTAACCCGGTTCTAGTCTACTGTTAACCTTGCACCGTATATCTCTGCTTACTGTTAACCCGGTTCTAGCCTACTGTTAACCTTGCACTAAACCTCTCTGCTTACTGTTAACCCGGTTCTAGCCAACTGTTAACCTTGCACTAAACCTCTCTGCTTACTGTTAACCCGGTTCTAGCCAACTGTTAACCTTGCACTAAACCTCTCTGCTTACTGTTAACCCGGTTCTAGCACCATCTGCCAATGTTAGCTGTACAGTATCTCTCTGTTACCAATAATAACTTAGCTATAATGATAGGTAACACTCTATACATTTGTTACATAAAGATGGTTACTTAAACACACACACACACCTCTCCAACACTCCCCCATACCTATTAACACTGTCTCCTCCAACGCCATCTCACCACACCACTTACCACTCCCTCCCTTAACCCTTATACCTTACCCCCCCCCCTCACCGCCCCCACCTTCCCTCATTTTTATTACACCTCTCTTCTTCTACACCACCCCCACCCCTCTATCTTCACTTCCTCCCTCCCCACATCATTCCCTTTCTCTCTCTTACTTCAACCCCTTCCCCATTCCCTCGTACTTCTCACATGCACCCCCTCTCCTTCACTCCGTCCCATTCCCCCCCCTCTCTGTCCCCATTTCAGGAGTAGGTCCGGGTGTCAGGCTACGCTCACTACTCCCCTGTCACAATACTCTCCAACTCTGTTTATTGTGATTGTTTTCACTTCTGGTTTGATTTAGTTCAGTCCATCGATTCTCGTCTATTCGCTTACCTCTCCTCCTCTTTGTCTTGGTGGGAGGAGGGATGGAGGATGTGTGTTTGTGAGTATTTGTATCTGTTTGTGTGTAATTTACTAATAAGGTTTACAATATACCTGTTTGTGAAGGATTAATTAATGAGGTGTGTTTGTTTTAATCTGTCAGATACAACTAACTGAGGTTATATCTCACCACCAACAGTACCGCTCTGCCTCGTGATAACGGTTGGCTGTAAAGCAAGACACGTGACAAATGGTAATAAGAACATAAGAACATAAGGAGTCTGCAATAGGCCGGTTGGCCTGTGCATGGCAGCTACTGTCGAGTTACTACCACTCTCTATCATCCATGAATCTATCCAGCCTCCTTTTGAAACTTTCCAGCGTTCCAGAACTTTCTAAAAAGTTGCTAAGCTTGTTCCACTCGTCCACCACCCTATTTGTGAACCAGTTTCTTCCTATGTCCCTCCTAAACCTAAACTTATCCAACTTAAATCCGTTGCTCCGAGTCCTATCCTGCTCGGATATTATAAGAACTTTATCTATATCACCTTTATTGATTCCTTTCACCCACTTAAATACTTCTATCATATCTCCCCGCACACTTCGTCTTTCTTGGGAATGCAAGTTTAGTTTCTTTAACCTATCCTGATATGGAAGGTTTCTAAGTATAAAGACTATCAACTTAACAACGTGCAGATACAAACACAACATGACCATGCAGCCAACACTCAGTTTAATTAGGACGAGTTGGCCAAAAGTAGAAGTGGTCAGCATATTAGGTCAAAATCAGTACTATGGTGACCCTAAACCGAGAGAACTTAGGTCAGGTTCGTAGAATGGGAGATAGTTTAAGGGTAGACTGCTTCGTGACACCTAAACTACTTATCACGGGTCAACAATTAGGTTTACGCAATGCTAACGATACAGTAATTAAACTCACGATACACCTGAGGCTTTAAGGTGATAATCCAGGTAAAACCGTGTTACTGAAACTGGCAGAGCGTGTGAGTCATGGCGCAGGTAAACCTAAATCGATCCCTACTATAGGTACACAGATATTGAAGATGTTTGGACTAGCACCGCCTGTACAAACCAAAAACTCTAAAACACTACCTTCCTCCTCCGTAACAGACGCCTACATAAAAACAGCACCCACTTCTATATCGCCTCTTATCATCAACACACTACCAAACCAAGTGCTCAGGAACACAGATGTTACCTTTAGAATGTATACGCCATCACACAGATTATACACAGACAGCGGGCCACCTCTCTCAACACATCCTGGGGGAGGGCTGGAACTGTTGTTATTGTACCTCACCACAATGGTACACAAACTGGAGAAGAGGATCACAAACTGCGGCCATCAACTCTATAAACTGAATTGTTTACCCATACTCGCTGTTCCCAATGTTTTGAAGTGACTACCACAGACAGCCACTACCAAATATTCACTGCCACTGAGATCACTATCACAGAGTCACTACCACAGACAGTTACTACCATAGACAGTCACTACCATAGACAGTGATTATCACAGTCACTAACCACACAACCCATGCCACAGACAGTCCCACAAGCCCTTACTCCAGATTCAGATTTCGTATTTACCCCGCGAGGAAGCTAGTTTATTTGGCACCCCCCTTGCCAGGCGAAGCGCAAAAGCGTTTACAGCGCCCAACAGGGAAACAAGCGGTGCTCTTGCTTGTCTTCTCGAATGATGCAATTTAGGACGTAAGTGCCAGAAGGGTCCTGGGTCCCTTACTTTACACAGACGCTAAATACACATATATGGACATTAAATGTTAACAGTGGAGATTTGTTGTAGACCATGTTGTTGTTGTTGTGGTGGATGTCCGGGAGTAGACAAGAGTTGATGCCTTAGTTAACTCCGCGTCTATTGCACACTGTTGAAGGTAATTTTGGATTATCAAATATAAATCATAAAATCGTAGATAAATGTAAAGAGCCACCGGTCAGTCCACCATACCAAGCCAAGCGTCACGTGCTGATGGTACAGTACAGTAGAAACAACAAGATCAGTAGACCACAAACAGTTGTCACAGCTACACTATAAAGAGAAGATATATTACGTACAGTTGCCCACAGGTACTGTATAGTGGTCCGCCCCTCGGTGACCTCTACCAACATGTGGCCAACAATACAATATATTTTCGTCGGTAATATTTGTATTCGAGATTTGTGATAAGCGATATGATAGATGGAATATGTATAAAGAAGGTTCAACTATGATTCCAACATTGCCACATGCTTGGAACACTATACCTGTGGGCAACTGTACCTCTGGCAGTATGACCGCCATGTACACGTGAATAATACAAAATATTAAGTATATGGACAGACATACAGCCACATACTTCAACAGAATGACTTGATGTGAAAGAAAATGTTGAGTTTTAAGAAGTGTAACACAAGCTGTATGGAACAGCAGGACAATATTACTGATAATATGTTAAAATGGTACCCAGGTGTTACACCTACATACAGTAAGTCAACTACTATTTCAACTCTTGTCACACCAGCTATTAAATCAACTCTGTAATACATAACGTGACCCCTGGAGTCTGATAATAACCCTTTGTGACCTTTGCTCTATAATGAGTACGGGATGTACAATAAACTAGCCCCTGCACACATTTAAGGTTCAAACAGGGAAACCAGATACCAGATGAACAACGATGCTATAGAGAAATCCGACTGCGAGAGAGATTTAGGAGTAATGATAAGTAGGAACCTTAAGCCAAGTAAACAATGTGTTTTTGCTCGTAACAAGGCTAATAAAGTACTTGGGTTCATACAAAGGAGTGTTAGTTACAAGACCAGCGAGGTCATCCTAAAACTGTATCGTACTCTTGTGAGACCACACCTGGATTACGCAGTTCAGTTCTGGTCACCGTATTCGAGTTAATGATGATATTTGGTAACTTGTTCCATTCATCCACTACTCTGTTTCCAAACCAGTGTTTACCTATTTCACGCCTAAATCTAAATTTGTCCAACTTAAAACCATTGTTACGAGTTCGCTCCTGGTTGGATAGTTTGAGTACCTTTGTAATGTCCCCTTTGTTTAGCCCTGACTTCCACTTATACACCTCTATCAGGTCGCCCCTCGCTCTACGTCTCTCGAGGGAGTGCAAATTAAGATGCTTTAACCTGTCTCTATACTCAAGGTTCCTAATGCCCGGGATTAGTCTTGTCATTCTCCTCTGAATTCTTTCCAAGGATTCTATATCCATTCTGTAATACGGTGACCAGAACTGAACTGCGTAATCCAGGTGTGGTCTCACAAGAGCAAGATACAGTTTTAGGATGACCTCGCTAGTCTTGTATTGTTATGAAGAAGGGAGGAGGCCCTTACACGGTGGTTTTAAGCCTCTGGTAAGGGTGGTGGGCGACTTTTCTGAAAGCCATGCTTTCCTCGCTTGTTTTACATGTACGTACACACACACACATACACACTAATTGAGCAGCGCAACAAGGCATACTACACCAACAACCGCCTGTACAAAAGTCTACGTAACCAGGTCATCAGGGAAATCAAGTCAGCCAAGAAGTCTTATTATCCCAGGAAAGTGCACGGCCTCAAGGAGGTCGGCATCGGTCAGTGGTACTCAAAGGTAAAAGATCTCTGTGGTCTTAACCGGCAGTCTCCCACGCTTCCTTTCATCTCTCATTTACCTAGTGAGGAGGCAGCTGAGATAATTAATAACCACTTTGCTACCATATGTCATACCCTACCCAGTCTCGACCTCACTCTCCTCCCGGCTTACTTACCTTCCCCCTCCTCCCCTCCCAGTCTTCAACCATTTGAAATTGCCAACAAACTCCATAAATTTAAATTCAAAGTCCCCACAACCTCAATTGACCTCCCAGTCAAAATATACAAGGAGTTTGCTGTCGAACTTGCCACCCCCCTCTGTTCTATTATTAAACATTCCTCAGACAGAGCAAATGCCCTAATGAATGGAAAACCGCATTTGTCACCCCTATCCCCAAGATCCCCACCCCACAATTCCCTAACGACCTCAAGCCAGTTGCCATTACCCCCATACCCAGTCTACTCTGTGAAGACTTTGTTTTTGAGTGGGCATTTGCTCGTATTTATCAATCAATTGATCCACAGCAATTTGGCAATATGAGGACCTCCTCTACATCACACTGCTTAGTTAGTTTCCCGGATTTCCTGCACAAAAACCTGCAGAAACGTAAGACATCACTGGCCGTTGCCCTTGTTGACTTCAGGAAGGCTTTTGAACTTGTTGATCACTGCACTGTTATCAACAACGCCATTGCACTAGAGCAGTCAGGCATCAGGGTTCTGTCTCCACATTCCAACACCTTACCTGGGGTGTTCCCCAGGGGACCAAGATGGGACCACTGTGCTTCCTAATCCTGATCAACGACACTCTATCGGACACTCCTCACAGGTGGAAGTACGTGGATGACTGCACTGTGGGGGTTACATTGGACAACACGGCACCAGACTACTCATCGCTACAAGGCACCCTGGACAGGTTACAGGCATGGACTACGGAGAACAAGGTCACCATCAACCACACCAAAACTGTAGTCATGCACATCAATACCGCCACCACTCCAGTGCAAGCCCCAGCAGTCACAGTGGGTGCCCATCCTCTCCAGTTAGTGCAGTCTACCAAACTCCTGGGTGTTACCCTAGACCACAAACTGGACTGGAAGGCCCATGTAAACAACACAATCAAGGCAGCCTCTTACCGACTCTACATGCAACGACGACTCAGGTCACTTGGGGCACCCACGCCAGAGCTGAGGACTATCTACAACGCCTTGATTCTCCCCAAATTAACATATGCGTTACCAGCCTGGTGGTCTTCTCTCAACTCTACCCAACAACATCAACTAGAAAAGGTACAGAAAAGGGCCTGCAGAATAATGCTCAGCGCAGACTACTCCGGCTACAACAACGCTCTCTCCACCCTCGAAATGCCATCCCTCAGTGACCTCCACCACCAAGCACTAGCAAGGTTTGGCAGTGGACTACTGCACCATCCTCGTCATCGCCACCTCCTGCCACCGGCAGTCCCCCGCCCACCTCGCACAGTCCGCCACTACAACAAAATTCAGCCCATTATAGCCCACACTGACAGATATGAGAATAGCACCATCCCATCTATTGTTAAAATAATAAGCAACTCCTGATTTATGCACTGTACAGCCCTGTAAATGTATTGAACGCATATCATTATGTCTAAATCACATGTAAGTTTGTATATTTTCAGCCACTGGCTGCAACTCTATTAATAAACCGTTTATTATTATTATTATTATTACACACACACACATTTTGCTCAACAGTTTAGTGACCACCTCATCTCAATTGCCACAATTAGTGACCTGCCCTGATCCTCCTCCTTGCACTTTATTGACTGTCTTGAGTCACTTTGAATGACGCTACCATGAGCTCTGACCTCGTCTCCCATGTTTATTTGGCCTGTTTAGACAACGTTCTATTGACTCCGACGTTCTCAAGAGTCTGACCTAATTAAAGTTCTTTGTGGGGTAACTAATGTACAACAGCCATTACAAAGAGTATCAACTCCTGACTCCATCCCAATAGATTGTGTACACGAGACTTGGCTACAGGTACCCTTGGCAGTCCATGTACAACGTGGAGCCTGACCTTACTGTAAACTGTGTGTGACCCTACTCTCATGTCCCCAGCCGCCACCATCACGTCACCCTTCCTGACCGAATAATCTTCCTCCTACAGACAGGTCCTGCTATAAGTAGATCAACTTGTACAGATAATCGTCTCTACGTACAATCATCCTTCCTTCACTACATGTAACAAACTAACACTATCAATGGCTCCTCAGGCACTTGTGTCCTTTAATTATATAAGTCAAAGAAGGTAAGTCCGACCTCCGCTGCTTCCCGACTGGTTGCTGTAAATACTTATGATCTCTGTTTTTTACAAGATATATGGAGGTGCCCAATAAACTAGCCCGGGCACTCCTGGGGTAAATCTGAATCCGCATGTGTGTGTGTGTGTGTGTGTGTTTGTGTCTATATTAGCATGTGTACACTGTACAGTCCAAGAATCAAATATTTTTTTCAGCTTTGGTTAATGAATAATCAGACCTGGCGGATTATACTGAAAGTGTAATTACATCTGGTCATTTGATACGACGGACCAGATACAAGCTTCAAGTTGTTCAACGAATGGTGGTTCGAATTAGTGGACTTACTACTCTAGTTGTGGAATCCGGACACACATACCCAATAATGAAAGATCATCGGAGAAAGTAAGTAATTTTCTGAATCAGTGGTGTAGCTGGCTACCCCTTACCAAGGTTCCACAGGTCTGCCAACTGTTTGAGGTACACAGATGCGTGCGTTAGATGGCTCAACTTTTCCGCGATGTATTCACCAAAACTCGGGTAGATACAGTACTGGAGTCTTAGACTGTACCTGTGTAAATGTGTGCGTTTGTACGGATTCTGTTCCAACCCACCCTGGTTCAGCCACACCTCCACCCAGTTAACGGGTCTACCTACCCTCTACAACGTTAACAATTTCCAGTACAGTCACCTAACGAATGGTAAACATAACGCTGGCGGGAAACGGAAAAGGTATAAGGACAGTCTTAAGACAAACCTGAAAAAGTGCCAAATCGACCCCCTCACCTGGCAGACGATCACTCCACACCGTAACGCTTGGAGGAGCACCACACGAGAAGGTGTCAATACTTTCTAGTTAGCCCGACTGCATACCGAGGCAGACAAGCACCAGTGCCGGAAAGACGCTGCCGCACGTACAACATCTGCGGACGACTCTGCCTGTCCCAGATCGTCCTTTCGAGCCAGCTCAGAGCCAACCAACGAAGGTGACATCAATAAAAAGTTTTACCATTGTATCACCGCCGGATGGTAGTCATACTCGATTCCGGTGGTGTGTGTGTGTGTGTGTACTGTTGCCATAACCACATATTCCACCACTTCACTCGACCTCTGACCCTGGTGAACGTGGTCAAGTCTCCCCCAAATAGGGTGTTATCGCCTACACGCTACACTCTGAACGCTGTGTATGCTTGTTCTGTACATATGACTTGTTTTTACGTACACATGACTACTATTTATATACATGACTATTAATTACATACATATGACTGTATAATTTATACCTATGACTTCTTTATAATCACAATTTTGCATTCATTACACACACACAACTGCAGTATTTACACATATGTGACTATAATCCTTCACATAAGAAAGATGCATCATTATGTACCCGTTATACACACATGACTGCACTTTCATACACTTGACTCCCCTCCCCTGCATACACCTGACTGCCCCCCCTGCATATGACTGCCCTCAATACATACACACTAACACACTTACATATAACATCAACATCTGCTTCCAATCTGCCTGGGTTATGCTCTGGTATTTAAACAACGCGTCACTTCATTAACCCCTACTCAACATACGAGTTCAATTTGTGTTAAGATAAACTATCGTTAAATCCATAAAAGGATAACGAATGTGATTTGCATGATAAGCTTCGTGATTGGCTGCAAGTGAAATCAATAATGACGTGTAGGGTGATGACTGGTCATGTTAATGATGTTTATGATGGCGTGTCAAGTGGTGATTGGCCATTGTTGATGATGCATGTAATGACGTGTCAGATGGTGGGTGGCTATGTGTGACGTATAATATGACGAATCTAGTGGTGATTGGCTGTGTGTTTTAATGTTGATCTAGAACAATAATTTCACCTTGGAATTTCGTTTATTTATATTTTCCCCCGTTCCTGTCATTCAACATGTTTCCATTATTAATTAACATTCATCAATCACTTGATAATAATAATCACTAATTGTAATTAGTATTTATCTAGTATTGTCCGTGATAAATCAGGTGAAATTACATCGGTCACAAAGCAAATGATTTAAGGTAATTAAGTCAGGTAATTAATCAAACTGGGGGTAATTAGCACCAGTAAATCAGTCAGAAGTCATTAGAGGTCTTTCTACCACATAATATATTTCTTTTACCTCACCCCTTCCCTCACCTCCCCCTGCCTTTCACCCCCTCCTTCTCCTCTCCCTGCCCCTCACCCCCACCCTACCTGCTCCCTCTCCCCATCCTTCTCCCCTACCTGCCCCCTCACCTTCTCCCTTTCCCAATCACTGACCGAAAAATATACACACATACAAACTCACACACACACACACACACGCACTCTAAAACACACACACACACACTTTAACACACACAAACACTCACACTTTAACATACACTCACACTTTAACATACACACACACTTTAACATGCACACACACACACATACACTACAACATACCCACAAACACACCAATAACTACCGTCCACTTCACCTCAACACAATCTTCCAGGGATCGTCCCCAAGCCCTGGTCTTAAGAGCTAATCCCGGGATGCGTGTTTACGATTCGCCAATCGGTCGACCGAGACAATTCTGACATTTGTGGTTAGAGAGAGAGAGAGAGAGAGAGAGAGAGAGAGAGAGAGAGAGAGAGAGAGAGATCGGCTCACCAATAATAAACTGCCCCATCACCCATTGCCAGATATAGATAGATAGATAGATAGATAGATAGATAGATAGATAGATAGATAGATAGACGGACTTGCAGATAGCGAAAGCGATACAAAAAGAATGAGAAAATGGGATATAGAAAGGTGTAAAATAGAGAAAGCAAGATAAAGAGGAATAGAGGAAGCAACAGACTAATAATCTCCACCTCTCTCCTTCCTACGTCACCAGTGAAAACATAACACAGTAACAACAGCAACAACTACAACAACAAAAACAATAACAATAATAACAGCATTATTAATAATAATAATAATAATATACTATTAAAATTAAATAAATAATAAAATAATAGCAATAACAACAGCAACAATAATAAAAATAATAAAAATAACAATAATAATAATAACGATAAGAATAATAATTAAGTATGTTAAGGTGGTAACAGTTAAAAGACTCTGCTGTGTGGTGTCGTAAACCCACAGCAGTGAAGAACTGTATGTGTCAATATACTGCAGGTGTGTCGTGTTCTCAGATTACACAACTGCAAAAAAAATCTAACCAAACCAAATCTATCCTAACCTATTTTAATCTATGCTAACTTAATCTAATCTACTCTAATCTAATCTAACTTAACCTAACCTATTTTAATCTATGCTAACTTAATCTAATCTAATCTACTCTAATCTAATCTAACTTAACCTAACCTATTTTAATCTATGCTAACTTAATCTAATCTAATCTACTCTAATCTAATCTAACTTAACCTAACCTATTTTAATCTATGCTAACTTAATCTAATCTATTCTAATATAATCTAACCTAACCTAACCTAACCTAACCTAACCTAACCTAACCTAACCTAACCAACCCTCACGTAGTGTGATAATGTTTTAATCATAAGGTAAAAAATAACAATTCTTCTAAGCTTATACCATAATAATGTCACCGTCCCATCACACCACCACACACTAGCACCACTACCACACACACACTAACATCACCACCACACCCACCACTACCAGTACCCCCACGTCCACCACCACCATCACACCCACAACCACCACACACACCCACCACCACTACCACACACACTAACATCACCACCACACCCACCACCACAACCACCACTACCAGTACCCCACGTCCACCACCACCATCACACCCACAACCACCACACACACTACCAGCACCCCCACGTCCACCACCATCACTAAACCAACCACAATCACCACCACACCCACCACCACAACCACCACTACCAGTACCCCCACGTCCACCACCACCATCACACCCACAACCACCACACACAGTACCACACCCACCACCTTCACAACCACCACTACCGGCACCCCACGTTCACCACCACCATCACTAAACCAACCACAACCACCAATAACCAGTACCCCCCACGTCCACCACCACCACCACTAAACCAACCACAATCACCACCACACCCACCACCTTCACAACCACCACTACTAGCACCCCCACGTCCACCACCACCATACACACCACCATCACACCCATAAACCACCACACCCACAACCACCACTACCAGTACCCCCACGTCCACCACCACCATCACTACACCAACCACCACCATCACCACACCCACCAACTCGACCACCATTGCACCGATAAATAATTCTTCTTTCTCTCTCACTCCCACTCACAACACTTACGAACTTTAATCTACCGGCGTGTATTCTCAAAACATCTCAGACTCGACCTACAGTATGGCACGTTTCAGGTTTCACCCCAGTTCAGCGCCTGCACTCCACCAGAAATACCATCTCATTTGCATACTGGCCTGGAGTAGCTTATCTGACTCCTGTGATGGGTGAAACGTAGCCGAGACCTTGTATAAATGTTGTGAGTGATGGATGGGAAGGCAATCAGGGTGTTTTCAAGGCGTTTTCTGTGTGGTTACGATAATTGTAGCATCCGGGAAGATAGTGTAAGTAAGTTTCTTTGTTTATACGTTGGGGAGTTGAGGCTTGGATTAGCTTATTTCTCCGGTGTGTGTGTGTGTGTGTGTGTGTGTGTGTGTGTGTGTGTGCGTGTGATGTAAAAATATCTAAGTTTTATGGAGAATTTAATGGAAGGAAAACAAGAAAATACATCTAAATTATACAAATACTACATATAAAAACGAGAGAGAGAGAGAGAGAGAGAGAGCAAAATAAGAATAAATACCGTATTTTTTGTATACACGTCGGTAATATATCAACGTGTTCACCCACCCACCCAACAAGCACACAACACACGTGCAATACAAGCAACAGTCATGCAAAACAAGCAACAGTCATGCAAAATTCACTGACAACACCCACACAACACTACCTGACAACACTCACACAACACCACCTGACAACACTCACACAACACTACCTGACAACACTCACACAACACTACCTGACAACACCACACAACACCACCTGACAACACTCACACAACACCACCTGACAACACTCACACAACACTACCTGACAACACTCACACAACACTACCTGACAACACCACACCACCACCTGACAACACTCACACAACACCACCTGACAACACTCACACAACACTACCTGACAACACTCACACAACACTACCTGACAACACTCACACAACACCACCTGACAACACTCACACAACACCACCTGACAACACTCACACAACACTACCTGACAACACTCACACAACACCACCTGACAACACTCACACAACACCACCTGACAACACTCACACACTACCTGACAACACTCACACAACACTACCTGACAACACTCACACAACACTACCTGACAACACTCACAACACCACCTGACAACACTCACACAACACTACCTGACAACACTCACACACCACCTGACAACACTCACACAACACTCACACAACACCACCTGACAACACTCACACAACACTACCTGACAACACTCACACAACACTACCTGACAACACTCACACAACACTACCTGACTACACCACACAACACTACCTGACTACACTCACACAACACCACCTGACAACACTCACACAACACTACCTGACAACACTCACACAACACCACCTGACAACACTCACACAACACTACCTGACAACACTCACACAACACTACCTGACAACACTCACATAACACTACCTGACAACACTCACACAACACCACCTGACAACACTCACACAACACCACTGACAACACTCACACAACACTACCTGACAACACTCACACAACACTACCTGACAACACTCACACAACACTACCTGACAACACTCACACACACTACCTGACAACACTCACACAACACCACCTGACAACACTCACACAACACTACCTGACAACACTCACACAACACTACCTGACAACACTCACAACACCACCTGACAACACTCCACAACACTACCTGACAACACCCACACAACACTACCTGACAACACTAACAACACTACCTGACAACACCCACACAACACTACCTGACAACACTCACACAACACTACCTGACAACACCACACACACCTGACAACACTCACACAACACCACCTGACAACACTCACACAACACCACCTGACAACACTCACAACACTACCTGACAACACTCTCACACAACACCACCTGACAACACACTCACACAACACTACCTGACAACACCTCACACAACACTACCTGACAACACTCACACAACACTACCTGACAACACTCTCACACACAACACCACCTGACAACACCTCACACCACCTGACAACACTCCACAACTCTACCTGACAACCCCACTCACAACACCACCTAATAACCTCACACACAACACCACCTGACAACCTCCCCACAACACTACCACAATAACCTCCACACAACACTACCTGACAACACTCACACAACACCACCTGACAACACTCACACAACACTACCTGACAACACTCACACAACACTACCTGACAACACTCACACAACACCACCTGACAACACTCACACAACACCACCTGACAACACTCACACAACACCACCTGACAACACTCACACAACACCACCTGACAACACTCACACAACACTACCTGACAACACTCACACAACACTCACACAACACTACCTGACAACACTCACACAACACTATACTTAACTACACCATCATGCTCAAAATCAACTGAACAACACAACAACCTCACCACCATAACCCGACCAATGTTACCGATCAACTTTTATTATGCCAGTGACTCAGTGGCTGACAGACACACACAGTCAAATGGAAAAAAATAATATATACTTCACCCTTAAAGCCCTCATTAGAATTTTACAGCTATTATGAATCCTAAGTTAAATTTTAAAATAAACTTACGGTATTTTTTATTTATGATATAACGCTTCTAGTTGTGGTGGACAGGTAGAGTCTCAATGTATTTTCGCCGCCATTGTGGTTTTAAATTTCTTGTGTGGTAATCTAAGGGAAGTTATGTGCCAACATAATGATCCACTCACGGGGAGGATTTATTTAACTAGAGATACTTTCAGAACTGTGGTCAAGGTAGTGACTGTGTGTGTGTGTGTGTGTGTGTGTGTGTGTGTGTGTGTGTGTGTGTTAGCCAGCTATTGATGTTGGTATTATTATTATTTCTTTCAAATGCAGTTAAAACGTCCTTACAGACATACACACACAAACCCAACGCCCCCTCCACAATTCCCACACCCTCCCCTCCACAACTCTCAAAACTCCTCCCCTCCCCAACACCTCCACTCTCCCCACACCTCCACTCTCCCCACACCTCTACTCTCCCCAACACCCCACACTTCCACTCTTCCCAACACCTCCACTCTCCCAACACCCCACACTTCCACTCTCCCAACACCCCACACCTCCACCTCCCAACACCCCACACTTCCACTCTTCCCAACACCCCACACCTCCACTTCCCAACACCCCACCTCCACTCTCCCCAACACTCCCACAGACCTCCCCAACACCCCCACCTCCCCAACACCCCACACCTCCACTCTTCCCACCCCACACCTCCACCTCCCACATCTCCCCACCTCCCCAACACCCCACATTCTCCCTCCTCCCCCTCTCCCCCAACACCCACCTCCACCTCCTCCCACCTCTCTCCCCAACACCCCACACCTCCACTCTCTCCCAACACCTCCCACCTCCCCACACCTCTACTCTCCCCAACACCCCACAAACCCCTCCCCAATACCCCTGTGTCTCCCCCGTACCCCAAACACACCCTAGACAGTAATCCAGCGGACGAAGCCACTAGCTAGCAAATCGGACACATTATAAGAGTGAGAGGAAAGCGGAGTTCGGCTTAAAGGGATTAATACTGGGGATGGAGTCTTCGGCCTTACACAAGTACACTGAATATATAGATCATCTACCGTGGACGCCAGAGTAACTAGTAATGTGAAAAATTACCTTGTGTGTGTGTGTGTGTGTGTGTGTGTGTGTGTGTGTGTGTTTGAGTTTACATACAGTAAATATTAATAAAAAACTAAGGAAAGAAAATGACAAAGAAAACAATATACGAAATAACACCAAAATCATGCAACAATTAACGATAGAAAAACAAATAAAATGAAAACGATATATATTAAAATAAATAAGAACAAAGATAAAACAAATTAATAAGACCACAAGACAAACAAAGAAAAACAGGAAATATAAAGACAAAAGTTAAAACTCTCAAAAAATATAAGACGATAAACAAAAGATAAAATCAATTACGTAAAGGAAGACAAAAGAACAAAGATGATAAAGATTTGAAGATAAAAGGAGTAAAATAAAAAAAAATATATAATAATAATAATAGCGGTAATAGGAATGAATAAAAACGAAAAACAAAACAATTAAGATGACAATTAATGAAGGAAGGAGTCATTACCTGCTAATTGCGGAGTTTCTTACCTCACCAAATGAGTCTTTTTATAAAGTATTAACAAGAACAGTTTTATACCCAGGATGGACGAAGCTACCTTATATAAATATGAACCTTATGTTGCCAATAAAAAGTTCATGACTAAAACTTCTGCCCATCTATTCATCTTATTATTTATTAATCAATACGACTGTAGTAATGGTGGAAAATAAATAATTCAATAAATATAAGTAAATATATGTCTGGTACCAATAGCGTCGACTTTCTTCATCCTGCGGAAAAAAATATAAATGGGGTCGAAGGTGCGCTCTCAGCACGGGGTTAATGAAACAATTGTACCAACGCCCCACCGCGGGCCACCCTCCCTCCCCTCTTCCCTGAGGCATCTGGTAACAGTATTGAGGCTGATGAAGGTAAAGTGCTTCAGTACGTGAGAATGCAACGTTGCCAGGTCCTGGTGCGGCGAAGAAAACCAATTCTCAGGTAATTGACACCAAGCAGTCAATCCTCCTGCACTCCTACGGGTATCTGGCAACATTGTTTGTTTGTTCTGATGCTGATCTGTTACCGATATTGAGGGTGTGCCAACTTTTGCATGTTTAATGGAGACGAGTACTCTCTCTCTCTCTCTCTCTCTCTCTCTCTCTCTCTCTCTCTCTCTCTCTCTCATTTCATGACAGGTTTAAAGAAATCTGATGAATATTGTGATGTTCGAAGTATTTGGCAACACCCAAGGTGTATAAGCCAATTAACAGGCAGCTTATATCTTATCTTCTACAGCATCAACCAATTACCGCCACGCTTACATACCACACCTTACGCTATCAGCCAATTACCGCCACGCTTACATATTACCTCTCACTTTATCAGCCAATCTCCACGGTTGATATGTACTAAATTCGTATTATTATATTGTCGTCGCCAAACGAAGGTAATAAATTACCTGTATCATCATCGACCAATCATCATTAGCTTATTTACCACACCTTAGCTAATCACCTGCAAGCATTCATGCGAAACTCCCATCTATCGACCAATCAGCACCAAGTGTACATGCTGGAAAGGTTATATTCGAAAGCATTATAATATCAACCAATCAGAGCCTCGTATACATACATATGTGTGTGTGTGTGTGAAAACAATAGGCCAATTAACGCCTTGCTTACAAACCGAACAAAACATTATCAACCAATCAACGCTTTGTATAAAAAACAAAATATTATTAAATCAATCAACATCTTACATACAAACTAAAACACTATCAGCCAATCAACAACTGACATACAAACCAAAACAAAACACTATCAACCAATCACCACCTTACTTACAAACCAAAACAATACATTATCCACCAACCAAACCATACGGAAAAATACAAAACGATAACCCCCCCCAATAGTCTCCACGCTTACATCCCACACTCCACGCAATCAACCAATCACCATGGGGCTTACATAGGAGCGCTGACGTAGGGCTAACCACGGGGTACGAGACAAACGTATATATTGGGGCAGTAATCACCAACAATCACTCTTACGCTTGTGTCTGCGGCGCGTCCTGGGAGCAAGACGGATGATCTTGTGCCTCGCTGAGTGGCTGGCTGGCTGAGTGGCTGGCTGGCTGAGTGGCTGGCTGGCTGAGTGGCTGGCTGGCTGAGTGGCTGGCTGAGTGGCTGGCTGGCTGGCTGGCTGGAGTGGCTGGCTGAGTGGCTGGCTGACTGGCTGGCTGAGTGGCTGGCTGAGTGGCTGGCTGGCTGGCTGAGTGGCTGGCTGAGTGGCTGGCTGGCTGGCTGGAGTGGCTGGCTGGCTGGCTGGCTGGCTGGCTGACTGGCTGGCTGGCTGGCTGCTGGCGGCTGGCTGGTTGAGTGGCTGCTGGCTGGCTGGCTGGATGGCTGGCTGGCTGAGTGGGTTGGCTGGGCTGAGGCTGGCTGGCTGGCTGAGTGGCTGGGCTGATTTTGGCTGGCTGGGCTGAGTGGCTGGCTGGCTGGCTGCTGACTGGCTGGCTGGCTGGCTGGCTGGCTGCTGGCTGGTTGGCTGACTTTTCCAACACACCCTCACGGCGGCTAGGCATTGAGGGCATTATGAACGCTGGGCGGAGGATGTTGTCAATGCTATGAGGATGTTGTTAATGCTGTGAGTGTGCTGTCAATGCTGTGAGTGTGCTGTCAATGCTGTGAGTACGCTGTCAATGCTGTGAGTGTGCTGTCAATGCTGTGAGTGTGCTGCCAATGCTGTGAGTGTGCTGTCAATGCTGAGTGTTGTTAATGCTGTGAGTATGGTGTCAATGCTGTGAGGGTGCTGACAATGCTGTGAGTGTGCTGTCAATGCTGTGAGTATGTCAATGCTAAGAAGGTGCTGTCAATGTTAGAGTGTGCTGTCAATGCTGAGTGTTGTTACTGCTGTGAGGGTGTTGTCAATGTTGTGAAGGCTGTGTTGGACCATTGTTGTGAGGTTGTCAATGTTAGGAAGGTAAGGTCAATGTTGTGAGTGTTGTCAATGCTGTGAAGGTGTTGTCAATGTTGTGAAGGTGTTGTCACGTTGTGAGGGTGTTGACCATTGCTGTGAGTGTTGTCAATGCTAGAGTGTTGTCAATGCTGTGAAGGTGTTGTCAATGTTGCAGGAATGCTGGGACCATTGTTGTGGAGTGTGTTGTCAATGCTGTGAAGGTAAGTTGTCAATGTTGTGAGGATGTTGGACCATTGTTGTGAGTGTTGTCAATGTTGTAAGGGTGTTGTCAATGCTGTGAAGGTGTTGTCAATGTTGTGAGGATGTTGTCAATGCTGTGAAGGTGCTTGTCAATGTTGTGAGTGTTGTCAATGCTGTGAAGGTGTTGTCACGTTGTGAAGGTGTTGTCAATGTTGTGAGGGTGTTGACCATTGTTGTGAGTGTTGTCAATGTTGTGAGTGTTGTCAATGCTGTGAAGGTGTTGTCAATGTTGTGAGGATGTTGACCATTGTTGTGAGTGAGTTGTCAATGCTGTGAAGGTGTTGTCAATGTTGTGAGGATGTTGACCATTGTTGTGAGAGTGTTGTTAATGCTGTGAAGGTGTTGTCAATGTTGTGAGGATGTTGACCATTGTTGTGAGTGTTGTCAATGTTGTGAGGGTGTTGTCAATGCTGTGAAGGTGTTGTCAATGCTGTGAGGATATTGTCAATGTTGTGAGGGTGTTGTCAATGCTGTGAAGGCGTTGTCAATACTGTGAGGATGTTATCAATACTGTGAGGATGTTGTCAATACTGTGAGGATATTGTCAATGGTATTTTACAATTGTCGTGGTTCTGACTTGGTTTGTGTTGTAAGAGTGTTAAGGAAACTGACTCGGTTAGTGTTGAAGAGACTGACTTGGTTTAATGCCACGATACAAGTTGTCTTTTAAGATAGAACCTTCCTCTGAGACTGAAGACGTTTGTTGGTTTAATACAGCTTATGGGGGAGAAATTATAAAAAATACATTATAACTGCCCTAAGAATCTGCTCTAATTAGATACGTTCATTTAATACCGGACGAAAATAAGAGACGTTAATTATACCTGACTTAACTATAATGCGAAAGGAATGTGTCTAGTTAATTATAGTCCTAGTATAATCGTATTTTTTTTTTTAGATTTTAAGTTCAAGTCAATCAGTTAAGTGCATTCTGGCATCTTTACTTATGATCTTTTGTGAATCTGACGTAACTTTTATAAACGTTTGACTTTGAGACGGGGGAGAGAGGGGAGGGAGGGAGGAGGGAGGGAGGAGGGAGGGAGGGAGGGAGGAGGAGGAGGGAGGGAGGGAGGGGGGAGGGAGGGAGGAGGGAGGAGAGGAGAGGAGAGGAGAGGAGGAGGAGAGGAGAGGAGAGGAGAGGAGGAGGGAGAGAGGGAGAGGGAGAGGAGAGGAGAGGAGAGGAGAGGGGAGGAGGAGGGAGGGAGAGGAGAGGAGAGAGAGGAGAGAGAGGAGAGGGAGAGAGAGAGGGGAGGGAGGGAGGAGGAGAGGAGGAGAGGAGGAGGAGAGGAGGGAGGAGAGAGGAGAGAGGGGAGAGGAGAGGAGAGAGAGGGAGAGAGGGAGAGGGGAGAGGAGGGAGGGAGAGGAAGGGAGGGAGGAGGGAGAGGAGGAAGGGAGAGGAGGGAGGGAGGAGGAGGAGAGGAGGAGAGAGAAGGGGAGAGAGGGAGGGAGAGGAGGGAGGGGAGAGGAGGGAGGAGGGGAGGAGGGAGGGAGAGGGAGGGGAGGGAGGGAGGGAGGGGGGAGGGGAGGGAGGGAGGGGAGAGAGAGGGGAGAGGAGAGGGAGAGGAGAGGGAGGGAGGGAGGGAGAGGGGAGGGGAGGAGGGGAGGGAGAGAGGAGGGAGAGGAGAGGGGAGAGGAGGGAGAGGAGGAGAGAGAGAGGGAGAGAGGGAGAGGGAGGGGAGGGGAGAGGGAGGGGAGGGAGAGGGAGGGAGGGAGGGAGGGAGGGAAGGGAGGGAGGGAGGGAGAGGAGGGAGGGAGGGGAGGAGGGAGAGAGGAGGGGAGAGGAGGGAGGGGGGAGAGGGAGGAGGGGAGGGAGGAGGGAGGGAGAGAGGGGGAGGGAGGGAGGGAGGGAGGAGGGGAGGGAGGAGGAGGGAGGGAGGGAGGGAGGAGGAGAGAGGAGGAGAGAGAGAGAGAGAGAGAGAGTTTGCGTTTGTTCGGGAAGCTTCCACATTAAGCCGTTTTTCAAGGGGTAAAGGAAAACTCCTGCAGCTCTTGGGATCGTTGATGCTGGCAGTGTTTGTTTGTTTGTTGGATCAGTCATGCTGGCAGTGTTTGTTTGTTGATTGTTAATGCTGGCAGTGTTTGTTTGTTTGTTTGTTCGTTAACGCTGGCAGTGTTTGTTTGTTTGTTGGTCGTTAACGCTGGCAGTGTTTGTTTGTTGATTGTTAACGCTGGCAGTGTTTGTTTGTTTGTTGATCGTTAACGCTGGCAGTGCTTTGTTTGCTGATCGTTAACGCTGGCAGTGTTTGTTTGTTTGTTCGTTAACGCTGGCAGTGTTTGTTTGTTTGTTGATTCTAGTCATGCTGGCAGTGTTTGTTTGTTGATTGTTAACGCTGGCAGTGTTTGTTTGTTTGTTGATCGTTAACGCTGGCAGTGCTTGTTTGTTGATCGTTAATGCTGGCAGTGTTTGTTTGTTGACCGTTAACGCTGGCAGTGCTTGGGTTTGTTCGTTGTTTGTTGGCAGTGTTTGCTTCTGTTTTTGTTGATCGTTAACGCTGGCAGTGCAGGTGTTTTTGTTTGTTGATCGTTAATGCTGGCAGTGTTTATTTGCTGACCGTTAACGCTGGCAGTGTTAACGCTGGCAGTGCTTGTTTGTTGATCGTTAACGCTGGCAGTGTTTGTTTGTTGATCGTTAATGCTGGCAGTGTTTGTTTGTTCGTTAAAGCTGGCAGTGTTTGTTTGTTTGTTGATCGTTAACGCTGGCAGTGTTTGTTTGTTGATCGTTAACGCTGGCAGTGTTTGTTTTGTTGATCGTTAACGCTGGCAGTTACTTGTTGATCGTTAACGCTGACAGTGTTTGTTTGTTGATCGTTAACGCGGCAGTGTTTGTTTGTTTGTTGATCGATCATGATGGTAATGCTTGTTTGCTTGTTTACATTTATGACATGGAGGATCAGTAGACAGAAGTGAGACAATATCGCAGCCTCAGCTCTGGACACAGCGCCAGGGAGAGAGGGGGGGAAGGGAGGAGGAGGGGAGGAGGGAGGAGGAGGGGAGGAGGAGGAGGAGGAGGGAGGGGGATATTGCCTTAACTAAACTCCTTCCCCAAAAATTCAACAACTCCCACATTTTCACTAACATTATTATTATTATGACATTATTATCATTATCATCATGAAGGTCCATCATGAGGTGGGTGAGCCTCACAGTGCCAGAGGGAAGGTTATTCCCCCCACCATCACAGGTGACATCAATCCGGTTCTTAATCCTCACCAGCCCCCGGCCATGATGCCCAAACGTTAAAGCCTCCATTTTTACTCCTAACTCTCTAACTGTTAATGTCAGAACGTATTTAATTGGCCCACTCAAGCTACGACATAAAAATGAATCTTCCAATGTTGGTAAGTTCCTTTTTACACCTAACTGGAAATGCGAGATTGAAGCACAAAGTTTCGTAGGTTACATTTCACTCAACTGTTAACACACACAAAAAACAATATATAATAATAAATATCTGATTAAAGAGGTTTTCTAAGACACATTATGACGTCCAAACATCACTGAGACTGTACGGTAACTAGAGGCGGCCACCTGTCTCCTGCTGAGAAAAGATATTAATGTAAGTAGAACTGAAGATCTGGCTCCTGATTGATGGTCAGTCACCTGGTAGGATTTACGATGCAGTGAAGTCTGGTCGTCCGGTAAGATTACATGGTGTAGTGATGGTGATGGTAGTGTGGTGTAGTGGTGGTGGTGTGGTGTTGTATGAGTGGTCATGTGGTGGTGTATTGTTGGTGGTGGTGGAGTATTGGTGTGGTGATGCAGTAGTGGTGGCGGTGGTGTGGTGGTGCAATGGTGTGGTGGTGGTGTGGTGTTATAAGAGTGGTGATGTGGTAGTGTAGTGGTGGTGGTGTAATGGTGGTGTAGGAATGTGGTGGTGGAGTGGTAGAGGTGGTGGTGTAGGAATGTGGTGGTGGAGTGGTAGAGGTGGTGGTGTAGTGATGTTATTGTGATGTAGCGTTGTAAGAGTGGTGGTGTGGTGTAGTGGTGGTGATGGTGGTAGTGTGGTGGTAACTGTATGGTAGTGTAGGACTAGTAGTATGGTGATGCTGTGGTGTTGGTGATGGTGAGATGGTGATAGTCATGGTAATACCCAATGTGGTCAGGATATTGCGTGTTAATAGTGTGGTAAGGGCATTGCGTGTTGATAGTGTGGTAAGGGCATTGCGTGTTGATATTGTGGTAGGCACATAATGGTAGTACGGATGTGGTTGGGTGGTAGTGCAAGTTGTAGTGCTGAAAATGGTAGTAATGGAACACGGGTGTAGGCGCGGTAAGTGAAGTACAGGTGTAGTGCAGGTGGTGGTGTGTGGTAAGTGTGGTACAGGTGGTGTGTGGTTAGTATGGTACAGGTGGTGTGTGGTTAGTGTGGTACAGGTGGTGGTGTGTGGTACAGGTGGTTGTGTGTGGTTAGTGTGGTACAGGTGATGGTGTATGGTTAGTGTGGTATAGGTGGTGGTGTGTGGTACAGGTGGTGGTGTGTGGTTAGTGTGGTACAGGTGGCGGTGTGTGGTTAGTGTGGTACAGGTGGTGGTGTGTGGTTATTAGTGGTACAGGTGGCGGTGTGTGGTTAGTGTGGTACAGGTGGTGGTGTGTGGTTAGTGTGGTACAGGTGGTGGTGTGTGATTAGTATGGAACAGGTGGTGGTGTGTGGTCAGTGTGGTGCAGGTGGTGGTGTGTGTTGTGTGGCACAGGTGGTGGTGTGTGGTTAGTGGTACAGGTGGTGGTGTGTGATAGATGGCAGGTGGTGGTGTGTGGTTGTGTGGTACAGGTGGTGGTGTGTGTGGTAAGTGTGGTACAGGTGTTGTGTGGTTAGTATGGTACAGGTGGTGTGTGGTTAGTGTGGTACAGGTGATGGTGTGTGGTGAGTGTGGTACAGGTGGTGGTGTGTGGTGAGTGTGGAAATGGTGATGTAGTTTAGCGCGTATAGGCGGTGGTGTGTGGTTAGTGTGGTACAGGTGGTGGTGTGTGGTGAGTGTGGTACAGGTGGTGGTGTGTGGTAGTGTGGTACAGGTGGTGGTGTGTGGTTAGTGTGGTACAGGTGGTGGTGTATGTTTGGGTATAGGCGGTGGTGTGTTGGTTGTGTGGTACAGGTGGTGGTGTGTGGTGAGTGTGGTACAGGTGGTGGTGTGTGATTAGTATGGAACAGGTGGTGGTGTGTGGGCAGGTGGTGGTGTGTGGTACAGGTGGTGGTGTGTGATTAGTGTGTTACAGGTGGTGGTGTGTGGTCAGTGTGGTGCAGGTGGTGGTGTGGTTGGTGTGGAACAGGTGGTGGTGTGTGTTTGGTGTGGTACAGGTGGTGGTGTGTGGTTAGTGTGGTACAGGTGGTGTGTGTGTTTAGTGTGGCAGTGGACAGGTGGTGGTGTGTGGTTAGTGTGGTGCAGGTGGTGGTGTGTGGTTAGTGTGGTACAGGTGGTGGTGTGATGTGGTACAGGTGGTGGTGTGTGGTTGGTGTGGTGCAGGTGGTGGTGTGTGTGGTACAGGTGGTGGTGTGTGATTAGTATGGAACAGGTGGTGGTGTGTGGGACAGGTGGTGGTGTGGTGTGTGGTACAGGTGGTGGTATATGTGTGTGGTACAGGTGGTGGTGGTGTGTGGTTAGTGTGGTGCAGGTGGTGGTGTGTGGTTAGTGTGGTACAGGTGGTGGTGTGTGGTTAGTGTGGTGCAGGTGGTGGTGTGTGATTATGGAACAGGTGGTGGTGTGTGGTCAGTGTGGTGCAGGTGGTGGTGTGTGGTTGGTGTGGTACAGGTGGTGGTGTGTGGTAGTGGTGCAGGTGGTGGTGTGATTAGTGTGGTACAGGTGGCGGTGTGTGGTTGGTGTGGTACAGGTGGCGGTGTGTGTGATTAGTGGAACAGGTGGTGGTGTGTGGTCAGTGTGGTCAGGTGGTGTGTGTTAGTGTGGTACAGGTGGTGGTGTGTGGTGAGGTCAGGTGGTGTGTGATTAGTATGGAACAGGTGGTGGTGTGTGGTCAGTGTGGTGCAGGTGGTGGTGTGTCGTTTGTGGTACAGGTAGTGGTGTGGTTAGTGTGGTACAGGTGGTGGTGTGTGGTTAGTGTGGTACAGGTGGTGGTGTGGTTGGTGGTACAGGTGATGGTGTGTGGTGAGTGTGGTACAGGTGGTGGGGGTACAGGTGGTGTACGTTTGCCGTAGGCGGTGGTGTGTGTGGTTAGTGTGGTACAGGTGGTGGTATATGGTTTGTGTGGTACAGGTGGTGGTGTGTGGTTAGGTGTGGTGCAGGTGTGGTGTGTGGTACAGGTGGTGGTGTGGTTGTGTGTGCAGGTGGTGGTGTGTGGTACAGGTGGTGGTGTGTGGTTGGTGTGGTGCAGGTGGTGGTGTGTGGTACAGGTGATGGTGTGTGGTGAGTGTGGTACAGGTGGTGGTGTGTGGTGGTGTGGTACAGGTGGTGATGGTTAGTAGTGGTGGTGTGTGGTTTTAGTGTGGTACAGGTGGTGGTGTGTGGTGAGTGTGGTACAGGTGGTGGTGTGTGGTTAGTGTGGTACAGGTGGTGGTGTGTGTAGTTGGAGGTGGTGAGAGGGGGTGGTTGTGTGGTGGTGTGGTGTGTGGTACAGGTGGTGGTGTGTGATTAGTATGGAACAGGTGGTGGTGTGTGTTTAGTGTGGTACAGGTGGTGGTTGTTTGGTTTGTGTGGTACAGGTGGTGGTGTGTGGTTAGTGTGGTGCAGGTGGTGGTGTGTGGTACAGGTGGTGGTGTGTGGCGGTGGTGGTGTGTGTGGTACAGGTGGGGTGTGTGTTGTGTGGACAGGTGGTGGTGTTTGGATTTTGTGGTATAGGTGGTGGTGTGTGGTACAGGTGGTGGTTGTGGTTAGTGTGGTATAGGTGGTTGTGTGTGGTACAGGTGGTTGTGTGTGGTTAGTGTGGTACAGGTGATGGTGTATGGTTAGTGTGGTATAGGTGGTGGTGTGTGGTACAGGTGGTGGTGTGTGGTTAGTGTGGTACAGGTGGTTGGGCGTGGTGTACCCTGACCCGTGTGGTAGAGAACGATCATTGTTACATGACAGGAGGAACAACAAAGTATCAAGAGGAGGAGGGTGCGCCACGCCTCCACCGTCTAGCACAGCTGTCTGGCCCTCACCAAGGTACTGTGTCTCATAACCAAATCTGTTTATTATTTCTATCTATAAATCATTAAAATAAAACAAGACTTGAAAAACACAAACTCAAGAGGAAATAATAACAATAATAAGAAGGATTTAGGACACCAAACACCCGTCTATGGCGTTCACAAAGGCTGGGACTTATGCCAGCGTCTGTTTAATATTCCCAACTAAGAATTAAGGGCGAATAAAATCAAAACACAATAGTGAAAGGAAACAAAGCCCGAGGTAAGGGTCCGACAGACAACATCGACACAATAAACACCGACGGCTTTCCCCAATAGTCCAGGAGCTATTTCTTGGCAGATCCCTAAAAAAGGAATTGCCTTAACCCACGACCACATACAAGGTTTGAGGTGCAAGATCTGTTTGGGTCATCATCCCTCTGGACCAATTCTAGGGCATGTGTCACGTCGGACTGTGGTCACTCTCCTCGTCTACGGACCAATGGTTGTTATAGGTGACGGGTTTGGTAAGGGCGCGGTTCTGTAAATGACGATATATTGATATGGATGATCCTAATACTCTTAAAAACTTGTTACTTTGCTAAACATACTGTGACTGTGACTGATATAACGAGATACAGGCAATAAATACTGCACTTGAATTGTCAAGAAAATCAGAGTGAAGTTAGAACGGTTTTCATTTCTTCCAATATTTCTGCTGGTGTCTTCATGCAGATGAATGGTGGCAACAATGACATTAATAAGGAAACCTTAGATTGAACACAGACCAAACCTGCCACTACCCTAGCTACAGTAGTTCTGTAACAACGAGGGCAGGTTGTCCCTACACCACGAAAAAAAAAGTAATTAATTTTCAGAGAAAGTGGTCGCTTGACACATTACTTACAGTATGGTCAAGATAGCCATGAGTTCAGCGCCCAGGGCTAAAGATCAAGAGTCAAAGATGTCTGCTGACTGGTCTACAGAGAATGAGTCACTTGGAGTCATTATCCTGTCTGATAAACCTGTCTTAGCCCTTGTGACGGATTCAAGTCATCAGTGTCTGGCTGAAGTAACTTTCACACGATGGTGTCTCCTGCACAGCCTTGTAACACTAATGTGTCCAACGATTGCAGGTTCCCCTACTGAGTACTGTATAACATAGTTTATACGGTGATGAAAACAGCACAAGGAATGATGACTATTCTTAGACACAAGAGAACTCTGCCTCCAATCAACATGGACACCGATGTCAAGGTGAAGGAGATCAAGTGAAGAGCATTAGGTGAGTTTTCAGACACCGTCATACACTCATCATTGTCACTTTATGTAACTTGCTGACAAAACCCATGACCCTTCAGGCCTTTTACGCCCTTAATGCATGAGTTATAAAGGCAAGCATGAACTCCGCATGCTTCCCAGTTGGGCACTGTAAACGCTTCTGCGCTTCACCTTGCACAGGATGTAAGGGGGTGCCCAATAAACTAGCCCCCTCCGGGGCAATCTGTAAAATCTGTCATCAGATTCAGGGGATTTAATGTTGTTCTGAACTTTCTTGCACTTCTATGCAGAAAGATGACGTCCATAAGAAGAACGAGAAACTCCCAGAAGTGCTAGCAAAATTATTTACTAAGCTAGAGCCACTGGCAGCAGTTTGAGATATTCCGAGAACAATCATTACAGAAGTCAGTGGTACAGTATTGTGTCTCTGGGATGACATCAACATGGTCAGTGTACTTGTATAGTTCATCAAGGTCTAGAGGAGTGCTGACTGGCCTCTTCACCTGGCCACATCAACGTCCCTGGCACCACACCTCAATTCCATGGATAGGACAAAATATGCAATGACTGCCAGTGTATCTGTCAGATATGACTCAGCTGGCAGCGAGGCACCCGGGGGTACACTCGGAGCTCATGCCATGAGCAGTTCTAGTCGACCATTTGCCCATGTCTTGATGGACATGGCTTAGATCAATTAATAAACCGAGATTGAAAAACAAAAGGAGGTATTGTTGGAAAAAGCCAGAAACCAGTTATTGTTCAATGTTAGTTTCTGAAAGTCATGAGACAGCCGCCATCACAAGAGCACTTAGTCTTAGATCTTAGAATGATGTGTGGAGAGGGGGACTGTGCCCGTGTAGGAACACACAGTGAAGCTTCTTCAGGCAGGGTTCACCAAGATGGATATATACACTAGCTCCTTGAAGTGTCCGAGTCTGATAACCAATCCTTTCTCCATTGATCGCTGTCATGACAGTGACACACGTTTCACGTAATCCTAAGTGTCGTTGTTACACCACAAAATGAATCCAGCCGCTAACTCAGTGTACACACAATAGGGGAGGAACACATGGCATCCTTCACTGTACAGCGACCGAAATTAAGTCGTAAAGGACCCACTACCCCATTTAAACATTTTCAAGGATGATAAAGAAGCAAGTGAAGACTGCTGATGGGAAGGTTGTCACCCTATCCGCTGATCCTGACTTTTTGGGGCGACTGTTAATTGCTGCATGTTTTCTAATTCGAACTTTCCACAGTTCCCTTTGTCCTTTATCACGCATAAAAATTGGGGAAACAAAGCTCAGATTACCCAAACCTGACAGACATAAGCACACCCCATATGTCATCGATGGTGTGTAAATGGTACTGATCCAAGGGCTCAGGCAATGTGGCAACATTTGGAGAACTGGCCACAAAACTTCACTACGTGGTGAAGGTCTTCCTTCGACAAAATGGTTACAATCAACGAAACCAAAAAAAATCTAAGTTCCTTCTTGTCTGAGATTTGATGTCGGCAGAGTCAACCAGACCACGAGGAAACAGACACCAGAATGCTATGCTATGCTTGAGACCTCTGAAAATCAGAGAGTTGTAGTCCATTCACCAGACATTGATGTAGCCAGGCTCTGCATCACACATATCAAGGAACTGTGATGTAAAGATCTGTAGTTCAGAACTGGGTTGAAAGGCAACTGAGGTATGTCCCAGGCCATCCCATAACATGCAGCAGGCCCTGAGCTGCGTGATGTCCTCCCCGGCAGGGAGTTCCTGCCTACCAGGCGTTGATAGGGTGCGACACTGCTAGTGAAAATGCTCAACAACAGCCAAGAACATCAGGAAGCCCGATCTAAACTTGGAAAGCAGTCTTGTGAGGATAGTGTAACCAAGGAACAATGTGTGTGCAACTTGTACTGTACAGTGAGAAAATGAAGTATGTTCCCAGGATTGGCCGAAGTATAATGAAACCTGACTACCCAACACAGTGAATGGTGTCACTGGCGACCCCTTTCACAGGCCCGCCAACTGTTTATGGGCTCCACACAGGCGTGTGTCGAATGGCTCAACCGTTCGGCGATGTTTTAGCCAAAACCCCAGGAAGGTACTTCACTCTTACTGTAAACACACTCTCTAAAGGCTGGTACAGTTTCTGATAGTGTCTGGTACTATTTTTTTTTTTTTACCAAAATAAGTACCGTAGAAGTAGATGAATGAACGTCTCCCATCAACAACGGCCAGCTGGACGCTCCATATACAGCGGGCAAACTACCAGACACCTGTGTGGAGAAGAGCTAGGTCAGGTCATACTAGCCCCACTGGCCATGGATGAGAAGAAAGACGAAAACCAGAAGATGATTCAGCCCACGATAATGAACAAAGACCAGCATCACAGTTACTTCTTTGTCGCCAGTTCATATCTAGGTCTCTTGGGTTCATATCTAGGTCTGTGAGTAACATCTTGGGTTCATATCTAGGTCTGTGAGTAACAGAACTGCTGACGTTATCTTGAAACTTTACCTAGCATTAGTGAGGCCACACATGGATTATGCGGTTCAGTTCTGGTGTCCTTATTATAGAATGGACATAGATTCTTTGGAGAGAGTACAAAGAAGAATGACAAAAATGATCCATAATATTAGAAACCTTCCATATGAAGAAAGACTGAAAGCTTGACACATTCATTAGAGAGGCGTAGAGTTAGGGGAGATATGATAGAGGTGTACAAGTGGGTAAGTGGGATTAACAAGGGTAAAATGGAAGATGTTCTGAAGCTCAGTAATAACGAAATAACTAGAACAAATGGCTTTAAATTAGATAAATTCCGATTCAGAAAGGATATAGGCAAGCACTGGTTTGGTAATAGAGTTGTGGATTTGTGGAATAGGTTACCGAGTGCTATAGTAAGATCGGGGACGCTAGGGAGCTTCAAGACGAAGTTGGATAGGCACATGGAAGTGCTGGGATGGGTGTGAAAGGGATCTGCCCTGTATGGGCCAGTCGGCCTCCTGCAGTATCCCACTTTCTTATGTTCTTATGTTCAGTGTAAGTCTGAATACCGCCAGTCCGACTGTACAGTACATGATCACGTGTATGGGTGTTGACTGTTAAAACAAGGAATCACCAGATTATGAGGATGGCAACGACGACGATGCTGGTGACTAGTCCACCCAGCTACTTCTCAGCTGTCTACTGTAAATATATTGTACACAGTCACTTCAATTCTATAGCTACAGTAATTAATCACATTTCCGAATTACATTTATCATAAATACAATAACAGTAACATGTAATATTTTATTTTAGTAATTTGTAAGTTTTAGTGGTGAAGTACCCCCCCCCCCCCACACTGTACTCTAATTTCAAAAACAATTTTATTATGATACATCACATATTCTTCCCCTACCCCATTATTTTACAAAACTTCAAATAATTAGACCGTTCATGGCTCCAGACCACCTAATAATTTATCACATTTTCAAGACACAACTGGGTGACCTTACCACCAATATAAGCTTCTAGGAGAAAACTTTGGCCACAGTTTCATGGATCAGCCAACCTATAAATGCCCCATGGAGGTTAGCCTAACATAACGCACCTTGTACTGTATGTGGTGTGACCCGAACAAGACCATTTCTTCCTGAACTACAAGGCTGTAACTCAAGCCCGCATCTGTTTATTAACCTTCACTGTGAATTATCATAAGAACTTCAAAACCCGATACTGTGCTGGGGAAACAAAATGTAACTCAAGGTACGCCAGGACGTGCGCGGCCTCCCCAAGGTTTCTCCTCTGTTACCACTTGTGTTTAATACTACTGACTATAAAAAAAATTTAATTAAAAAATTAAATATATCCGATCGTATTGACTTAATTTGTTTACTTTAGGCGGTTGAACAACCAGGTTCACCACTGAGAAACAACCTTCAGAAATTAAGAAAGATATTTTATGTTTCGTTTCCTTTACTTTAATAATATAATATAAAGGTAATATAACGACTATAACTGAGAAAACACACGCCAACCTCAGTACGGTTCAAGCTTCACAAGGTCATCATAACAAACTGTACCTCCACCCCCTTCTCTTTTATTTTTTCTGACCACAAATAGTCAGAAAAAAACAAACTACATCCCGATACTGACATGCTAACAGCTGTTTCTTCGTTTGTAATAAGCGAGTCACTATGTCCTCATTAGCGTCCGGACTCCGTAAGATTTGTTATGTAACACAGCGCAAGATGGCGAGATACAACAATGACGTACTGTTGATGATACTAACGCAACCCCTGGGAGATGGTATCATTCCCTCAGGTCACAGCTGGTGGGTACACACACACACACACACACACAGTAATTGTTTTTCGTGTCGGGTTGTAGATAATTCCGGAGTGGCCAGGTGGTCCCTCACTCCTTTATGCATTCTCCCTTTGTCTTTTTTATGTTTTGTTGTTCTCTCTCTCTCTCTCTCTCATTCCTCTGGTTATCAAAGCTTCCTACGCTTCTTCCTCACCTAAATAATGATAAGACAATGTATCTAATTCATTCACTTAAGCAACGACGCACACATGGAGTCGAAGTGGTAGTTAGTGTGAACTGTGGCTACGAGACAAAATTCGTGGGTCAAAGGTCACAAAGGCTTCAGTCAGAGGTCAAGAAACAAAGTAAAAAATAACACAAGGGCCTCGGGTCAAATATAACACAAGGGCCTCGGGTCAAATATAACACAAAGGCCTCGGGTCAAATATAACACAAGAGCCTCAGGTCAAATATAACACAAGGGACCTCAGGTCAAATATAACACAAGGGCCTCAGGTCAAATATAAAATATAACACAAGAGCCTCAGGTCAAATATAACACAAGGGCCTCAGGTCAAATATAACACAAGGGACCTCAGGTCAAATATATCACAAGGCCCTCAAGTCAAATATAAAATATAACACAAGAGCCTCAGGTCAAATATAACACAAGGGCCTCAGGTCAAATATAACACAAGGGCCGCAGGTCAAAAGTCAAAGGTTAAGAATCACATGACCAAGAACAAGTGGGTTTGGGAACTCGTGCAGTAAATTACTCTGCGTTATGTTCCATACTACGTTCTCTCTCTCTCTCTCTCTCTCTCTCTCTCTCTCTCTCTCTCTCTCAACTGCCCATTATCTACAGTATATATGTTTCGCTTTATCTTCTCTCTTTTTATACTGCCTTTCTCTCCAACGTCTGTATCTCTCTCTGTTCCACACACACACACACACACACACACACACACACACACACACCTCTCTCTCTCTCTCTCTCCTGATCCTCCACACACACACAGCAGTATATTGCCCCAGCTCACTCACATGACACCAGCCAATTCTCTGCCTCCTCCTTACAAATGTGTCAGGTCACCTCCTGGATTACACACGCAGTGCAAAGAATTACAAGGAGGTGAATTGAGAATGAGGAGGTGAGGGAGGTGAGGAGGTAAGAGATGAGATGAGGTGAGGAGGTAGGGAGGTGGGAGGTAAGGAGGCCAGGGCAGGTGATGGAGGCTAGAGGCAGGAGGTGGGAGTGGTGAGGGCAGGGTGTTAAGAGTGCTTGAGGCAGGTGGGGTGGTGAGAACAGGTGGTTGGTGGTGGTGAGGCAGAGTGGTGAGGTGGTGAGTGGGGCAGAGTGGTGGTGGTGGTGGTGGGATGGGTCAGTGGAGGGAAAGGAGGGAGAGGAATAGAGGGAGAGCATGGAGAGGGAAGGAGAGAGTATAGCATGCTAGCTTCTCGTCTGGTCTACCCCAGAGTAAAAATCCTCATATGACTGTTACACCACGCGCTAACAGACCTCACTTAACTCCCGCGTTATATTAATATTTCACGCTCAACCATCAGCACGTTATGTAACCTTCACCTGAGACTCATACCTGACACAACAACCAGGAACTAGAAGACCTCCTTTGAAACCCATTCAGAAACTTACAATAGTCTGCATTTGGCTTACGACAGGGAGTGAAATTTCTTATTTCATTCACTTTACAAACTGGAAGTCCTCAGTTGACTATTTTTAACTTGTCCATTTGTTATACATACAAAATAGGACAAGTGTGACATGTGGGTCGATGGTCATCCTACCAAGACAAACACCGCTGACACAACACGTTCCCAGCATGTTAGGGGTTCAGAAGTGGCTCAATACTGTTTTGTGTGTGTGTGTGATGTGACCCGCAGGAAGACAAATATCTCCAGTCCAGGTGAATATTTGAACCTAGGGTCGCCTTAAAAGTTCACAGTTGACATGACTCTGGTCCAACACACACACTCGACGTCCTTTGCACACAAACTGTAATATACACCTAATAAACGTCTCCTGGCCAAACCCTAATCGTGCCAACTTAACCCCGAGACTTGACCCCTTAAGGAGTTTAACCTGACATTGGGTACGTTACATAACACGTATCTAGACTGTCAAACGTGCCAAAATATACACATTTTATAACACTTACAGATATATATCTCACTCTGGCAAATTAATATCTACCTGTGGTGGAAACTTTGGAACATACGTAATTTTTTTTTTATAAGCTTCAGAACTATTACTATAGTCTTTTATCACATCCAAATCCCTCAACACTAATCATACACATTAACGAACTGGCAGAGTATGTAATAGAAAAAATATTAATAAATTCAATGCTTAAATGTCATTCTACCGCCAACCTCAACCCTTTCACTCAAAGCAGTAAATTTTCATAGGTAGGAAAAAAAAAAAAAGTATAAATCGTATCTTTTCATTTCACATCAAATGAAAAAGATTACATACATCTCTTTTGCTCCCCGCCAATCACGGCCACTTTAGGCTTTCATTTGACTCGCCTGGACGAGCAGCGCGCACTTTGGGTCCTCATTTGAGTCATTCGTGTGTCGTCATCACTGTCCATTAGATGACTGGCAGGGTATCTCTCTCTCTCTCTCTCTCTCTCTCTCTCTCTCTCTCTCTCTCTCTCTCTCTCTCTCTCTCTCTCTCTCTCTCTCTCTCTGTCGTTTTGTGAAATTCCTAGCTGTTATTTCGTAGCTCGAGGGTCTACTTTTTGTTGTGGTGCGGACAGCTGGCGTGGAAGTGTGGTAGTGGTGGTGACGGTTGTGGTGGTGACGGTGGTGGCTGTGGTGACGAGGGTGGAAGTGATGACGGCAATGGAGGTGGTGACGGTGGTGGTGGTGGTGGCGGAGGTGACGGTGGCGGTGGTGACGGGGGTGGAGGTGATGACGGCAGCAGTGGTGGTGAGAGTGGTGGTGGCAGAGGTGACGGTGGTGGTGGTGATGTCCGTTGAGATGGTGATGGTGACGGTGGTGGTGGTGATGATGGTGGTGGTGGTTGACGGGCTGCCCCCTAGTGACCCAACACACTGCCTGGGGAAGCTGAGGTCAACCCTAGTCATAGTTTGTTTTAATTGATATTCACTCTTGACACATACTGTACATACATACATACATACAAACCCCCACCAATCTGTCACCTACCAGCACTGAACCACGCCATCTAGGACGAGACACAGTAGACTCGTCTAGTCACTCGGTCTTCCATATCCTGCGTCACTCCTCCAAGTCCTTTGTCAGCTGAGTTCGAGGAGATGACACTCTGAAGACCACAGATCACCTATCCTGAAACCTACGGTACAGTGACTACCACCTCTCTACAAACTCAGCCTTATCAGCCATCTCAGCGCACTGTATTTGTAATTATATTCCCTCCACCTTGCTTCAATTATTGTATGTTGTATAAATATGTATATATGTTAATGTTTAGGAGGAAATGTGAAAGCTGAATATTTGTTAAATTGTACTTTATTATACACAACAAAAACTCGCATCCTTTGTCTACCCTTTTATAGTCCGATTGTCTTTGTTTTTTGTTGTTGTTGCCTGTTGAGATCTGGGTAGATTTTGCTTTTCCTAAATCCCAACTCGGCAACAATACATACATACATACATACATAATCCTTAACTACACACTCACAAAGAAACATACATACATACATACAAACACACACACACACACATATATACCTGTACATACACACGACCCACAGTTTACACTCACATGCACCTTGATGGCCTCACTGTACAATACATATATTTTTCCCCCAACAGAGGACCATCAAACAAATGAAACCAACGACACCCAAAACATTTATGACTTTACCTGTACACAACCTAACCTAACCTGACCTGACTTAACCTAACCGGTACACAACGTAACCTAACATGACCTAACCTAACCTAATCTAACCCAACCTATCCTAACCTAACTTAACCTAATGCTGTTGTGTTTACCTCATAATATACAGACAAGATTATCGACAAAAAAAAAACAGTACCCTGCAGATTTTAAGCGGCCATTTTGGTATGTCGTGGGTGTGTGTTTGGCATTTCTCATTCACGGAGCTTCATGAAACTGTCACACAATACGTTTCAGGGTCCGATTCTTTCCCCTCCATGACTTCATATTCGAGTTTAGTCCACAGTTTGGCCACTAGAGGGAGGGGAGATAGAGAGGAGGGGGAAGTAGAGGGAGGGGAAATAGAGGGAGGGGAAGGGTAGGGAGGGAGGGGAAGGGTAGGGAGGGAGGGGAAGGAGAGGACCAAAATGTTCATACAGTACAGTGAAACCTCTATAAAACGGACTTCTCTCTCCATAATAATCCGTTAAATGTTTCACGTCTAACGGACCCTCGACATAACGGACTTTCATCGTTATATAGTTCGTTAGATAGAGGCTTCACATCTAACGGACTTTCCTCTCCATATTGCCCGATAAATAAAGGTTTCACTGTATCCCGCTCAGTATTCACAGGTCTGAGTTCTCATTTTTTGATATATAAACTTGACGTCATCCTTCACAAAAGACTGTTTATAGGTTTTCGTTGGGATTCAGAACACGATTTCGCTGACAGACCCCCTCCCCCCCTCCTGTGAGCGAAATCGTGTTATTAAATACAACGAATTTTTGTTAAACTCCTGCCATGATTGACTGTGGTACACCGTTAATACCTACATTGTTAAGAATCACGAGTTATTATTATTATCACCATCATTATTTTCTTTTTTTTCTTATTATTATTACTATCATTGCCAATATCAGTTATAAAAAAATATACAGTTCCTTAATTTCATCTTCTGACAGTCACAGTTCCTAAACATTGACTCTATCTCAACACATTACCTAAATCACAACAAAAACACTGTCTGGGAACTCTACCGGTGATACGATTGGATCCACGACAGGTATTTATCTAGTCAACACAGTTTCCGAGGATTAGGAGCAACACGAGAGTACTAATATCGGATTATCCAAGAAAACCACCACATATATTATTGGACGATGTACTGCGAAGAATCACAACATCAATACACCAATCAATTATCCCCCCAAGTCTCTCCTGGGGAAAAGATACAATAATCCCTCCATGGATCTAAGACTCACTGGAAAAAAAACACATTGAAGGTTGTTATTTACTTGATTGGTGATTAGGCTACGTACTGTACTTTCTAATCACACAATGACTCGTGCTAATCCCTAACAATATATTAACCAATCTGCTCCCCTATTTACCTCTGCCTCACCTCCTCCAACACCACTACATCACCTCCTCCGACACCACTACATCACCTCCTCAACACCACTACCTCCAACACCACTACATCACCTCCTCCAACACCACTGCATCACCACCTCCAACACCACTACATCCACCTCCTCCAACACCACTACATCACCTCAACACCACTACATCACCTCCTCCAACACCACTGCATCACCTCCTCCAACACCACTACATCACCACCTCAACACCACTACATCACACCCTCCTCCAACACCCACTACATCACCACCTCCAACACCACTACATCACCTCCTCCAACACCACTACATCACCTCCTCCAACACCCACTACATCACCTCCTCAACACCACTACATCCACCTCCTCAACACCACTACATCACCACCTCCAACACCACTACATACATCACCACCTCCACACCTCACTACAACACCTCCTGCCAACACCACCACATCACCTCCACACCACTACATCACCTCCTCCAACACCACTCATCACCCTCCCACACCACTACATCCTCCCAACCCTCCACTACTACATCACCACTCCTCCACACCACCACCATCACACACCACTACATCACCCTCCCAACACCACTTCATCACACCACTCACCTCAACACCACTACATCACCTCCAACACCACTACATCACCACCTCCAACACCACTACATCACCTCCTCCAACACCACATCACCACATCACCTCCCAGCACCAACACCACTACATCACCTCCAACACCCTCACTCCAACACCACATCACCTCCTCAACACCACTACATCACCTCCTCCACCACACCACTCACCCCCAACACCACTCATCCCTCCTCCAACACCACAACATCACCTCCTCCAACACCACTACATCACCTCCTCAACACCACACCACACCACTGCCTCACCTCCTCCAACACCACTACCTCACCTCCTCCAACAACACCACCACACCTCCTCCACACCACCCTCATCACTCCTCCAACACCACTACATCACCTCAACACCACTGCACACCACTACATCACCTCCCTCCAACACCACTAAGCATCACCTCCTCCAACCCACCACCACTACATCACCTCCTCCAACACCACTACATCACTCCTCCACCCACCACTACATCACCTCACTCAACACCACTACATCACCTCAACACCTACATCACCTCCTCCAACACCACTACATCACCCCACACCACTACATCACCCTCCTCCAACACCACTACATCACCTCCTCCAACACCACTCCTCCCTCCAACACCACTGCCTCACCTCCTCCAACACCACTGCCTCACCTCCTCCAACACCATTACATCACCCTCTCCAACACCACTGCCTCACCTCCTCCAACACCACCAAATAACCTCCAACACCACTACATCACCTCCCTCCTCACCACTACATCACCTCCAACACCACCTCCACCTCCCAACAATCTCACCTCATCACCCTCCCTCCAACACCACTACATCACCCTCCCTCCAACACCACTACATCACCACTCCAACACCACCACCACCCTCCCTCCAACACCACCACACCTCCTCCAACACCACTACATCACCTCCTCCAACACCACTACATCACCTCCAACACCACTACATCACCTCCTACACCACTACATCACCCTCCTCCAACACCACTATCACCTCCTCCAACACCACTGCTCACCTCCTCCAACACCACTGCCTCACCTCCTAACACCATCATCCCCCTCCAACACCTCTCCTCCAACACCACCAAATCCTCCAACACCACTAATACCTCCTCCAACACCATTCATCACCCCACCATCACCTCCTCCAACTCACACTCCTCAACACCACTGCATCACCACCTCAACACCTCCAACATACCTCCTCCAACACCACTACATCTCCTCAACCACCACACTCACCTCCTCACTACTACATACCTCCTCCAACACCACTGCCTCACCCTCCCCCACACCACCAAATAACCTCTCCAACACCACCACATCACCCCTCCAACACCTCTGCCTCACCTCCTCCAACACTACCAAATAACCTCCAAATCACCATTACATCACCCCCTCCCAACACCTCTCTGCCTCACCTCCTCCAACACCACTGCCCCACCTCCTCCCAACACCACCAAATAACTTCCAACACCACTACATCAACCTACATCACCTCAAACACCACTACATCACCTCCTCCAACACCACTACATCACCACCTCCAACACCACTACATCACCACCTCCACCTACATCACCTCTCTCCACCACTACACTCCAACGCCACTACATCACCACCTCCAACACCACTACATCACTTCCTCCATCACCCTCCAACACCACTACATCACCTCCTCCAACACCACTACATCCCACCTCCTCCACCACTCACCACTACATCACCACCTCCAACACCACTACATCGCTTCCTCCATCACCCCTCTCAACACACTACATCACCACCTCCACCACTCACACACCACCTCCAAATTCCCATCACCCTCCACCACCTCCTCCGACACTTTACATCATCACCTCAACACCACTACATTTCCTCCCAAACACCACTCATCACTTACTTCAACACCACTCCAACACCCACCACTGCAACACACCATCTCCCCAAACCACTGCAACACACCATCTCCCCATCACCACCATTCCAGCACCACCACTCTAACCATCTCCTCAACACCCATCACCACCACTCCAACACACACCATCACTACCCAACACACCACCACCACTCCAACACACACCACCACCCAACACACCATCTCCCCAACACCACCACTGCAACACACCTCTCCCCATCACCCATTCCAACACCACCAACACACCATCTCCCAAACACACCACCTCCCCTCCCCACCTCACTCCAACACACCATCTCACCACACCACCACTCCAAATCGACCATCTCCCCAACACCTCCACTTCAACACAGCATCTCCCAACACACCGCCACACCACCTCCTAACACCACCACTCTAACACACCATCTCCTCACCACACCACCACCACCCTCAACACACCATCTCCCCACAATTAATCTAACACTCATCTCCCAGCACCACCTCTCTCCAATACACCATCTCCAACACTTCCTCAACAACACACATCTCCCTAAATACCACCATCACTATCCAACTCCACACCATCTCCCCCAACCCACCTGCCTCCCCAACACACCACTTCCCCCAACCCACCTCCACCTCCCCCAACACACCACACCATCTCCCCATCCACCATTCCAACACACTACACCACCACCCAGTACACCACCACTCACCACTCCACAAATCTCTCCCACCACACCTCTCCCCAACACCTCCACTTCACACAGCATCTCCTCAACACACCACCACCACTCCAACACACCATCTCCCCAACACACCCATCACCACTCCAACACCACCACCACTCCAACCCGCACCATCTCCCCAACACCACCACTCCAACACAACATCTTCAAACACACCCACACCATCTCCCCATCCACCACTCCAAAACACTACCTCCCCAACACCACCACTCCAAATACACCATCTCCCCAACACCACCACTCCAACACCACCACCACCTCATTTCATCCACCATTCAACACACCACCTCCACACTACCTCCCAGCACCATCAACACCACCACTCCAACACCATCTCTCCAACACCATCCAACACACCATCCCCAACACTACCACCCAGTACACCATCTCCCAACTCCACCAATTCAGTTCACCATCTCCAACCACCACTCCAGTACACCATCTCCCCAACACCACCACTCCAGTACACCATCTCCCCAACACCACCACTCCAGTTCACCATCTCCCAGTACACCACCACCCAGTACACCATCTACAACACCACAACTCCAGTACACCATCTCCCCAACACCACCACTTTTAACACATCTCCTCAACAACACACCACCACCACTCCAACACACCCATCTCCCCAACGCCACCACTCCAAATTGTCTCAACACACCATCTCCCCAACACCACCACTCCAACCACCATCTCCCAACACACCATTACACACCCAACACACCATCTCCCCAACACACCACTCCAACACACCATCCCCAACACACCATCTCCCCAACACACCATCCACCCTCCATCTCCCCAACACCACCACTCCAACGCAAATATCCCCAACACACCATCTCCCCCTTAACCACACCATCTCACCCATCCACCCAACACCATCTCCCCAAAACCACCATTTCAACACACCATCTCCCCTAACACCACTCCAACACACCATCACCACTCCACCACCATCTCCCCAACACCACCACCTACTTACACCACTCCCCAACACCACCACTCCAACACACCATCCCCAACACCACCACTCACCCCATCCCACCACTCCACACCACCACCACTCTCCACCACCACTCCACACCATCTCCCCAACACCACCACTCCAACACACCCATCT
This sequence comes from Homarus americanus, assembly GCF_018991925.1. Taxonomy (NCBI): domain Eukaryota; kingdom Metazoa; phylum Arthropoda; class Malacostraca; order Decapoda; family Nephropidae; genus Homarus; species Homarus americanus. Next base: position 14,153,467 of record NW_024735554.1, on the reverse strand, counting down.
CCCCAACACATCCCCTCCAACACACATCTCCCCAACACCACCACACCATCTCCCAACACCCCAACCATCTCCCAGTGGGCACCACCACCCAACACACCACCTCCCTACACCACAACACACCTCCCCAACACCACCACTCCAACACACCATCTCCCCTGACTACTTTCAACACACCCTCCTGTCAAAACCACCATTCAACACAACCAACACACCATCTCCCCATCTCCCCACCCACTTCCCCAACACCACCACACCATCTCCCCAACACCACCACACCATCTCCCCATCCACCATTCAACACACCAATACCTCAAACACCACCATCTCCAGTGTACACCATCTCCCCAACACCATCACTCACTCCAACACTCCATCTCTCCACACCATCTCCCCAACACCACCACCCACTCCAACACACCACCACACCACCCAACACACCACCCCCAACACCACCACTCCAACACACCATCTCCCAACACCACCA
>NW_024735554.1:14087983-14150483 GCF_018991925.1 Homarus americanus | reverse complement strand
TAAGTGATACAAATATGATATATAATAACTAGGTGGGGAGAAGCTCAAACTACAGGGCATTTCAACATAGTGACAGTGCAAAAAGTAAGATTGACTGGGAGTGAATACACTGGTTGATTACAAGTTATTGATAATTTTTACAATGGTTGGGACTGGGCTGTTCTTATAGCGATCAGTTCGTGCTCGTATGGCGGGATGCGGTTGTGGTGTCGAACAGCAATTCTCGGACGAGGGATCTCGGGTGGTAGTAGGAGTCGGTGTCGAGGATGTAGCAAAATCTTCTCACCAAATTTGCAGATGAGGTCATGGTGATGGTCAGAAAGAGCCGAGAGGGTCAGTGTGTTGAGCGCTTTTTGGTATGTGGAGTAGGAAGGGGAAAGAATAATCTTGCATGCCCTCTTTTGCACTTTTTCTAGGTGTTTACGTTGTGTGGCATTTAGGGAGGAAGACCAGGTAGGGGAGGCATAGGTGAGATTGGGAAGTATGAATGTTGTGTAAACACTGAGGAGCTCGGGGGCAGGAACTCCGAGGGACTTGAGTCGGCAGAGGAGGTAGAGACGGACTCTGGAGGATTTAATAACTTCACTGACGTGTGGTTTCCAATTTAGTTTGTTGTCTATGGTGACGCTGAGGAGCTTAGTGGAATCTACAACCTGGAGTGTTGGGACCTAAAGTAATGGAAGAGGGTGGGACAACGTCGGAGGAGAGGTTGATGTGCATAACCATGGTCTTGGTATGGTTGATGGTGACGTGGTTGTTGGTGGCCGAGTTTTGGAGACTGTTCAATAAATCCTGAAGGGCGGTATAGTCGGGAGCAGAATTGTTGACACTGATCCCAATGGTGGAGTCTTCGACATATTTCCAGCGAGCAGAGGTTTCTCTTAGGGCATCATTGATAAGCATAAGGAAGCAAAGTGGTCCCATCTTGGTGCTTTGGGGGACGCCACTGGTGAGTGACTGTGTGTGTGTGTTATGTTCTACTTACTGTACATATCTACCTATGTCTGTCTATTCATTTACCTACTTATATTATGTTAAGAGTTGGGGATTTAGAATATAGTTAAATGTCTATCCAGATCCCAACAGGCAACAACAATAAAAAAACAAAGACAATCGGACTATAAAAGGGTAGACAAAGGATGCGAGTTTTTGTTGTGTATAATAAAGTACCATAAATTCCTTAACAAAATATTCAGCTTTCTACAATTTACCCTTAACCATACTTAACCTAAACATAAACAGTATATACATATTTATACAACATACAATAATTGGAAGCAAGGTGGAGGTGGGGAGGCAATATAAGATTACAAATACTTAAGTGCGGAGCTGAGATGGCTGACGAGTAAGGCTGAGTATTGTAGAAGACGGTAGGTAGTCACTGTACCGTAGGTTTCCAGGATAGGTGATCCTGTGGTCATTTCCCAAAGTGAACTGAACTCTCATCGAATTGGAGCTGATGAGGAAGACTTGGAGGAGGTGACGCAACAACCAGGATATGGAGAAGGGAAACCCCGGAGTGGTAACTAAGACTAGTCATACTCGGGTTTCGTCCCTAGATGGCGTTGCTCGTGGTGCTGGGTAGGTAGATCAGGACAATAGATGGAGTGGTTCGTAGTGCTGGGTAGGTAGATCATGACAATTGATGGCGTGGTTCGTAACAACTATCTTATACACCTATTTCTCTACCTCTCGCCACGTCCTCTTTCTTACACCATTCTTTTAATTTCCTCCGTTTATTCTCTCCAACTCCTTCTCTCTCACACACAGGTAACTCATTTTTAGTTACCTGAGCTCTCTTAATTAACATCTTTAAAACATAGCGGTAGTTCAAAGACTCTCCCAGGCCAGGTCCAATTACTTCCCTTAACGTGTCTTAATAAAAGCTTCGTTAAAGGTTCATCTCCCGTGAACTTCCTTCTTTTTAGTCGTTTAGTTATTTTATTTATATTTTTTATCGGTAGTAGAACGTTCTCAGGTATTTTTTTCTTCTAGAATACTTTTATAGTGATTGGCTCTCCTTATCTAAATACTATCATCCTTATCAAAATATTATCATGGTTATCCAGATATTCCCACGCTCAACAAAATAGTCCCAAACTCACCAAAATATTCCCAAACTCACCAAAATATTCCCAAACTCACCAAAATATTCCCAAACTCACCAAAATATTCCCAAACTCACCAAAATATTCCCAAACTCACCAAAATATTCCCAAACTCACCAAAACATTCCCAAACTCACCAAAATATTCCCAAACCCATATATAAAATCAATCCCGAAACAGATCACTCAGAATTCCGTTTCGGAGTTTATGTGATAATTCTTCCTCTGCCTCCTCCTCTTTTTCACCTACTTCTACTCCTCTTTTTCCTCTTCGTCTCCTACCCCCAACTCCTCTGCACCGATCATGAAACTAATTTCCTCAAAACCTCAGGTAAGTTTCAGGATCTGTCCTCAATAGTGTAATACCCATCCTCCTCCTCCTCCTCCTCCTCTTCCTCCTTTACCTGCACAGTCACTCAAAAAATTATCTATACAAAATTGTGTTAAAAAAAATGACACAACGAAGGAAACAACTGTGAAATAGTTTTTTGAGTGACTTACATATCTAACCACAAAGAGAAGGATTAAGAATAAAAGACTAACAAACAAACAAATAAAAAGAAATCGACACCCAATAGCCTATACAGAGACAAGTTTCACCAAATCCAATATTCCCTCCCCCCCCCCTCCCCAGCACGTCTCTCTATGGTTACCATCGACAGCAACTTATTAAATACGGTGCACAAAATTGCTAGGTTCTGAAAATGACGACCCTGGCAGTCAATTCACTCCCCCCTACGCCCCCCACCCCTATGCAGCCCTTAACTCTGGCGGACGCTGATTGGAAATTGAAGAATTAATTTGAAGAGAAAGATTGTTTTTGTTAACTTCACTTCGAGAGAGAGAGAGAGAGAGTGTGTGTGTGTGTGTCCACTTGAGGTTTCATGAGTCTGTAATTATTAATTCAATCGTGATAATTTTATCCTATCTTTTCACTTGATGTATTTTTCTAAGAGTAAATAAACTTTGTATTGATAAAGTTATTCTACCCGTGATGCTTAATGTCTATATGACGTAGATGATGTAGCCATTAAGGTAAACAAACAAACAAACAAACACCTTCCCTTCTTCTCTCTCTGTTCCTCAATCTCTCCCTCTTGTGTCCAACCCTTCCACTCGTTCTCTCTCTTCCCTTTCCTCTCCCTCTTTCATTCACTTCCCATTTGAGTGTCATTTCAGATTTGGTTACAAGTCATTGTTTACAAACTGGGACAAGAGAGAGAGAGGGAGGAGAGAGAGAGAGAGAGAGAGAGAGAGAGAGAGAGAGAGAGAGAGAGAGAGAGAGAGGTGTGTGTGTGTGTGTGTGTGTGTGTGTGTGTGTGTGTGTGTGGTCGCAAGTAAGTTGTACCATCACTGTCCACCGAGAGAGAAAATATCGGTCTCGGGGCCACCACCTCCTGATAACAGAATTGGTCTCTCTCTCTCTCTCTCTCTTTATTAAGTCTCTGCTACTAACGCTGTCTCTCACTCTCTCTCCCCCATTTCTGTCTCTCTCTTTCTCTTTCGTTCTCCCTCTTTCACGCCCATTTCCCCTAATATTTATCTTTCCCTATTTCTCCTTCATTCTTCCTCTCTCTCCCCCTTTCTTCCAATTTCTCTTTTCACCCATCCCACTCTTTCACTTTCCTTCATTCTCTCTCCCCCATTCCTATCTCCATCTCCTCCACCCTCCCTCTCTCCAACGTTCCTCTCTGTCTCTCTCTCTTACCCTCCTTTCATATCTCCTTCCCCTCACCCCTCTCTTTCTAACCGTCTCCTTCTCCCTCTTTCCGTCCCTCTCCTTCACTTTCTCTTCTCTCTCCCTTACCCACCTTTCATACCTCCCTCTTTCCCCTTCTCTCTCTCTCTCTCTGTGTCTCCTCCATTCCCTCCCTCCTCCGGTCTCAACAAGCGACTTCCCTACAAACTTCTCCCATAAGGAACTCGTTTCAGCAAGTTCGGTCCATCGATTCATCATGCACAGTGTTCCCAGAGCTTATTGCTTCTGTTTCTATATATGTTGTGTCTGACTCAGTGTGTGTGTGTGTGTCTGACTCAGTGTGTGTGTGTGTGTGTGTCTGTGTGTGTGTGTGTGTGTGTCTGACTCAGTGTGTGTGTGTGTGTGTCTGACTCAGTGTGTGTGTGTGTGTGTGTGTGTGTGTCTGACTCAGTGTGTGTGTGTGTCTGACTCAGTGTGTGTGTGTCTGACTCAGTGTGTGTGTGTGTGTGTGTGTGTGTGTGTGTCTGACTCAGTGTGTGTGTGTGTGTCTGACTCAGTGTGTGTGTGTTATCATGAGTGTGTTTGCATGTATGTACGTATATGAATCTTTGTGTATATGTGTTGTCCTTTATTTTTCCCCTAACTAGCAATACATATTTCGCTCTCTATTTAACTTATACGATTCAACATTTTTTATGACATCATTAGGTATGTATGTATATTATGTACCTGCATTGTTTACAATGTTCCTATACATACTTAATTGTGTATACCAGCATTATCTGTATACATGCTGAATTGTATACCAGTACCTGTATACATGCTGTATATATTATATATATATATATATATATATATATCTATATATATATATATATATATATATATATATATATATATATATATATATATATATATATATGTATATCTATATACAGAAGCTGAATTATATGCCTGCATTGTAGGGAAGTGGACAGAAAGGTTGAACAAATGAACCAGAAAAATAAATAAATGGGGGTGAGAATATTAAAAACAATGAGAATAAGATCCTGTTTGAGGAAGAAGAAGTAAAAGAGAGACGATGAGAGATTATAGAAGAACTATACAATGATAAGGATAGAGTAGAGGTAAGAAACGAAAAGGAAATGACGATCGAAATGACAATTCTAGAAACAGAAGTTGAGGCAACTGTGAGCAAAATGAAAAATAATAAGTGTGGTGTTGATCAGCTACCAGCAGAATTTATAAAACAAATGGGCAAGAATGGGGTCAAATGTTTGACTAAAATATGTGATGTATACGTCAAAGGAGATCTTCCCAGTGATTTCATAAAAACAATATTTGTATTATTACCTAAAAAGCCAAGAGCTTTACAGTGCACCAAGTTTGGATTAATAAGTCATGACTGTATAGTTTTATTATACATATTTTTTAGTAGAATAAAATTTACGATAGACATTGGGTTATCCCAAGATCAGAATAGATTTAGAAAGGGAAAAGGAACTAGAGAAGCTATATTTGGTCCTAAGAAACTTGTATATTTGCCTTGTTGATTTTGAAAAAGCTTTTGATAAGGTAAAGAAAAATACATATAGAGATCTTGGAAAAACGGGCATTACTGAAACGAGATATTAGAATTTTAAAGAATCCTTACTGGCAAAAGGAGGCAGCAGTGTTAGTAAATAATGAACTTACTAATTGGTTCACAGTTAGACAGTGAGTAAGACAAGGCTGTGTTGTATCTCCAACATTGTATAATATATATTCAGAAATCTTAATGAGAGAAGTTATAGGTGATAATGAAGGAATAACAGTTAATGGTAAAGTAATATCCAATATACTGTACGCTATACAGATGATACTGCTCTTATCACGGATAGTGAAGAGGCGTTACTGGAAAAGGGTGAAGAACATGGTTTAAGATTCTATGCTGTAAAGACTAAAGTTATGGTTGTTTCCAATTTGGAAATAAATCCTAAAATAAAAGTTATGGTAGACAACAGGGAACTTAAGCAAGCGGAAACTTTGTGTATTTGGGAAGTAACATTGTTGTAGCTGTGATGGTAAAGGTGCGGAAGAAATCATGAGAATAGGTTAACTAATAAAGAGGGACATTAACTTCAATTTGAGAAAAAGGCGCTGAAAGTCTTTATATTTCAGGGCTGTTGTATGGGTCAGAAGCGTGGACACTTTCAGCAGACACCAGAAAGAGGCTGGAGGCCTTTGACATGTGGTGTTATAAGCGAATGTTAAGAATAAACTACACTGACAGGATAACAAATGAAAAAGTACTAAGATTAGCAACAACTTCAATAGAAATACTTGAAATGTACAGAGAAAGAAGAGTGAGATACTTTGGTCATATAATTAAAGATGATGGGATAACAGAAATATTAAAGGGCAAAGTTAAGGGTAAGAGAGCCAGGGAAGGCAAAGACTGGGATGGATGAATGAAATTAAAGACCGGGTCCCCAGAGAGATGCAAAACATTAGAGGGATGATAAAAACAGCCCAACGTTTAGAGTGGAGGACTGTGGTCACCAACCCTCAAACATAAGGACGGTACTCTGATTGATTGACCGGGTATAAATATTGTACATATGCAAGCAGAATTTAATAGCTGCATGCCCAAATATATACAAACTGAATTTTATACCTGCACTGTGTATATGTGTTGTACACCAGCAGTGCTATTATAGACATGCTGAAGTGTATGCCTGCACTGCCTATAATTCTATATATATATGCTGAAGTGTATGTATATTATATACCTGCATTGTTTATACACATGTTGAATCACTGTAATTTTGTATGATACTTTTACTGAAATTAATTGAACCGAACATTGTTACAAAATACATAAGATAGAGTCAACAATTCTGAAATTTTCCTGCGAGTCGGAATAACAGCAGTTGTTGTAAATATTTCCAGTTCACTATCAGAGACTGACAAAACACACACACACACAGCCATAACAACACACACACAGCCGCCATTTTGGGGTGAATAATGACAAGCAGCAGTGACAGCAGAAGGCATTGTGTTGCTATCACTTGTGGGTATGGAGGAACATAGACACAAACATTTGGCTGTCTAAGGGTTCCACAAACGTAAAAAGACAAGACTGTTGACATTTTAGTGTTTACTGAGGGTTGTAACTCCTACTCCAGCCGCTAGGATCCCCGTGTCGCTATTTCGCTGGCTGGCTCGACAGTGATAAACAAAAGGACTCTCTCTCTCTCTCTCTGCTTTACGTCCTTTGTAAATACAACGGTTCACTATGATTACAACTTCAAAACAAACACCTATCAAGAGAGTGTTTTCGAGTCGATCCGGATCAACAAATTTCCCGCCATCTTGGAAATAAAAACACATGCGAAAAATTACGAAAACTCGTAATTCCGCCAAGATTTTAGATTATCGTGAAGTATTATCTCTATAAAGACTAAGAAACCCTGGCTAACATCTCTCTCTCTCTCGGCAAACTTTAACGAGCTCTGGTCAAAAATATCCAACTGCCTCAAATATAAAGTTTCTGGTGGACCAACAAGGACCCACTCGATCCCAGCAATGTCTCCAGAAGTAGCAACCAAAATAAACGAAAATGTGACGGATAAGAAATACAAAAATAAGACGAATATCAAGTTTAATTCTGGGTAGCAATATTGCATCAGATAGTCTTGGTATAAATCGGTCATGCACTTCAACAAATCCGAGTTAAAATTGCTGAATATACTGTGTTATTTTTTATCTCGGGAGTTAATGACCTCATGTGATTGGTTGATTGCGTGTGTGTTAAGATATGCGCGTAGTATATACTGTAAACCGCGGGGAATAAAAGGGCTGTGTATTTAGTGGTCGATTATTTTCACTCGCGGTTCAACGTCCTCGCTGAAATTCGCTGATTATTCTAAAGTGTCGCGTGACGTGAGGTGTGTCAGGTGACTGGCTCGTTACAACTAGATTCTGATGTTTCCTGTGTGTGTGTGTGTGTGTGTATATATATATTCAAACAAACAGGCAAAGTTATACAAATACATAGATAATACATTAAATAAATAAATAAATAAATAAGGAAATTAATGAATAAATAAATAAATAAATAAACACCTGAGGAGTTTTCTTATAATTTTCACCCAATAATACTCCCCAAGTAGGAGAAGAGAAGAGGAAGGAAGAAAAGGAGGGGGAAGAAAGAGGAAAAGAAGGGAGAGGAGGAAAGGGAAAAGAAAGGGAAGAAAGTTCAAAAAGAAGGCGGCGAACAATAAGGAAAAGAGAGGAGAGAAAGAAAAATGGGAGAGGAAGATGAAGAAAAAGAAGGGTGTGGTCAACATCCTTCGCTGTACACTCTACATCCCCCACCCTCCTTTCCATCCACCCCCCTACCCCCTTCTATTTCATCCACCCCCCCACCATCCCCCATAATCATGATTGATGGGAGGGGCGGCCACCATTACCATGACACCCACCATGGTCATCATCACCTCCCACACATGATCGAGCGTTAAGTCTTGTATCTCGCCGCTGAAACAATATCACGATGGCTCCTCTCTCGCTCAGGTTAAAAAAATATATAAAACAAAAATAAAATAAAACTGAAATGAAAACACAAAGGGAAAATAAGAATAAGAGAAGCACGTTGATAATTCTTACAGGAAAAAAAATATAAATTATTGATCTACAATGAATGAAATAAAAGAAAATATAAACAATAGAAAAAAGTTAAAGGATAGAACAAAAAAGGAAGGAAGGAAGGAAGGAAGGAAGGAAGGAAGGAAGGCCGACTGTATATAAAAGGTTTGGAAGAAAAAACACAAATATAATAATCGGGAAAACAAGAAACAAATGAAATTGAACAAACAAAAAGAAACTAAACAAAAAAAACGAAACAAAAACGATAATATAAATAAACAAAGGACGATAAACAAACAATGACAGAGCAAACAACCTGGTTCATCTTACGCGGGAGACAAGGTAATAAAATAAATTAGAATAACGTGATAGAAAACACGAAGGGACGACAGAAATAATACTTTATGTTCAGGTAACTCAAGTAAATAAAGTCTCCAGATCAGATCAGGTCATTTTAGGTCAGTTCACGTTATATTAGGATAATTAGGCCAAGTCAAACCAGGTCACTTCATGTTACTTCAATTCACACCAGGTCAGGATAGGTCATCAAGTCAGTTAAATTCAGGTCAGGTCTTTTTAGGTCACTTCAATTCACAGCGGGTCAGGCAAGATCGTCATGACAGGTCAGGTCATTTTAGGTTAGGTCACTTCAGGTTAACTACTTCATTTCACATCAGGTCAGACAAGATCTTCAGTTCAGTTCAAGTTAATGCCAGTTCAGATAAGGTCAATTCAGTTCAGGTCAGGTCATTTCACGTCAAATGGTAAAGTCGAGTCATATTCCTCTACCACGCAAATGTTGTTTTAATGGAAGGAAATTACAAAGTCCAAGATGTTCTCATTGTTCTGAAGTGAGTGTTCTTTCGGTTAATAACATGCTGATAGAACGCGCTAATGGCTGAACAAATTACACAGTTCAGGTAGTTTATGGGTGTCCATTAGCTGTAACATGCTAACTGAACAGGTAATAGTGAGGGGAGGGTCGACTTATGTGGTTCAGAGTAGGCACGATATCCTGTGTGGAGGGGGGGTGTGTGTGTGTGTGTGTGTGTGAGTGTGTGTGTGGGGTGGGGTGTGTGTGTGTGGTGTGTGTGTGTGTGTGTGTGTGTGTGTGTGTGGGGTGTGTGTGTGTGTGTGTGGGATGTGTGTGTGTGTGTGTGTGTGTGTGTGTGTGTGTGGGGTGTGTGTGTGTGTGTATGTGTAGTGTGTGTGTGTGGTGTGTGTGTGTGTGTGTGTGTGTGGGTGTGTGTGTGTGTGTGTGTGTGTGTGTGTGTGTGTGTGTGTGTGTGTGTGTGTGTGTGTGTGTGTGTGTGTGTGTGTGTGTGTGTGTGTGTGTGTGTGTGTGTGTGTGTGTGTGTGTGTGTGTGTGTGTGTGTGTGTGTGTGTGTGTGTGTGTCGGGGTGTGTGTGTGTGTCGGGGTGTAGTGTGTGTGTGTGTGTCGGGGTGTAGTGTGTGTGTGTGTGTCGGGGTGTAGTGTGTGTGTGTGTGTGTGTGTGTGTGTGTGTGTGTGTGTGTGTGTGTGTGTGTGTGTGTGTGTGTGTGTGTGTGGTGTGTGTGTGTGTGTGTGTGTGTGTGTGTGTGGGTGTGTGTGTGTGTCGTGGGGTGTAGTGTGTGTGTGTGTGTCGGGGTGTGTGTGTGTGTGTGTGTGTGTGTGTGTCGGGGTGTAGTGTGTGTGTGTGTGTGTGTCGTGTGTGTGTGTGTGTGTGTGTGTGTGTGTGTCGGTGGTGTGTGGGTGTGTGTCAAACTGAACCCTGAAATGACTCTAACCTTTCAGAGTCGAACCATTTTTTAACCCTTGAACCAACCCATAAACGATATTGAGGGTTCACACCAGGGTTCAAAGATATGTGGTACTGGTGTCTGCCCCCACACCCCCACACTACACCCCACACACTAACAACACCTCACACAGACACCAAATACAGTAAGGTAACAGGTAGCCTCTGAACCCCTGACCTGGCTTCCCCACCTCGGACCAAAATTACGGACTCTGGGTATTAATTATTTTCAGGTTTCATATATTTAACTACACCTGTTTACCTGTTGTAATCAAGGTGGGGATAGAAGCATTAAACGTATCAACTCATAAATTTTTAGCCAATTATAAGTCTTGGGTTAATTTTTTTTATCCATGATTTTTTTTTTACTAAAAGACGAGCGCATAATAATAATAAAAATAATAATTTATCATTATTATTATCATTGTTACTCATCATCATCATACATCTAAGTGTACTGATACGCCCTAAAACTACTGAGTTTAAAATATAGCAAACCAATAAACTGCCTCTTGACCAATGTTTACTCATACATTTATTCATTTCCACTTATTACCTCCTTATTGATTCCTTGTCTAGACCTCTCCTCCCTACCCCTTCCCTCCTCTCCTCCCTACCTCTTCTCCTTCTCCACTCCCCCCTTAGCCTCCCTCTCCTCTCGCTGAGTCATAGGCACAATTGGGGCTCGAGAAGTACGCGGTGATGTGTACAAACTGTGTTAAAGTCTTATCTCTGGCGGTGAGTGAGAGAGAATCCGGTTATGTTGTTGTGGTCACTGATTGTGGAGTTTAATGATGTGTTTGGTGACTGCCTATCTTTGTGTGTGTGTGTGGTGACTGCGTGTACGTGTAATATCAACGATGTACGGTACTTCTTATACGTACAACTCACTGAAAGACCCGAAAATACAAAGGCGCGCACACACACACAAACACACGTAGACGAACACTCACACACACACAAAAACACAACATCCGTCCTACTTAAGATGAATACACACACTGTAAGCAAAGTCTTGCTTAAGTCAAACTCATAAGAACGTCATTAAGTTTAAATGAAGGCAATTATGGTCTCAGCCGAACACAGGCAGGAGGTTGGGCAAGCTACATCTGGGTTCATGTGAGGGGGTGTTTGACGCAGCCAGAGAAACAGTAAGGTAATAGATAGAAGGTGTGTGTGAGACAGACAGACAGACAGACATAGTGTAGGGAGAAAAAGAGAAACAGACAGGCAGGCAGACAGATAGAGAAATGGGTAATAGAAATCAGAAGACAGGTATCAATATAAAAAAGAGAGAGTAAGTTTACATAAATAAATACATAGAGAGAGGAGACAAAAGGTTCAAGACAGAGAGATACAAAACAGAAAAGAGAGAGAAAAAGAGAAAAGGAGAGAAACATAAAAAAAGGAGAGATTAATATGTAACGAACCTGTCCATCAACTATACTTAGAGAAGAGGAGATAGAGACAATGACTGAGAGACAGACAGAGAAGGATACACACACAGAGATAGATGGATACCCTGAGACAAGGACACAGAGACCTACAGGAACTACGGCTGAATCGACTCTTCACCAGTATCTTAAACATTGATTGTGGTCAGTTAGGTTAGGTCAGGTTAAGTTTAGGTTAGGTTAGGTTAAGTTTAGGTTAGGTTAGGTATATACTCAACGAGCCTACAGTATAGTATATATACTTTGTGTAGACCTTAGATCAACTTGCTACAAACACCAACACACCTGACCCACATCACCTTCACCTGAGCCCTGACTCATGTAAAGAATGTTTTAGATTCTGTAGATAACAAAAAGTAAATAATATTGATCTTAGGGAACACAATCACTCAACCTTAAACATAATACGAATCCAATATTCAGAAGGAAACAAACCTTACAACACGGACAGACAGACACAATTTATAGGTCAGTATTAATAGATCTAAAAAAACCCTGATATATGAGTATAATGATGAGTATAATATAGTCTAGCATAAGCGAAAGTCTAATTAATAACTCTCTTTGTATACACGGATAAATATAGTCACTATTTTCAATAACTTTCATGGCATTAAGAAACTCACTGGCGGGTTACATTAAAATTAGCCATCCCAGTTTATTTCACTTGATGATTTAAACACACTAACGCTACCCTGGGAGGTTAGGTTAGGCTGTTATGTTATTATGTTATATGTTGTGTTATGTTATGTCATTATATGTTCAGTTATATTTTGTTATGTTATGCTATGTTATGTTATGTTATGTTGGGTTACCGTTAGTGTTTAAAGATTAAGTGAAACAAGCTGGGGTTCCTAATCTTCACGTAATCCGTCTTGGTGGATTAAATTTTTGAGTGTCGTTAAATAGTGGGTAAGCCAGACGTGACCCTGGGGGAGAAGGAGCCAATCCGACAAAGCTTACTACAGTGGTAATGATTATCATAACGCTGGTCTACAATAGAGCGAATCTGTAACACTCTCACGGCGGCTATCATTATGGTGGTACCTGAGCATTACCCTGCCAGTAAGTAGAGAGATTACCTATAATATTCCATGATGACGGTGAGTCGGCTTATTGCTTCACCTCGACTCAGCTGTGAAGTGTTTTTTTTTAACCACCGAACTGATGAATTCATATAAAGTGAACAACTCCCCCCCCCCCCAAAAAAAAAATTTAAATGGTGTAAAAAGTGAAAATGTCAATTACCAGCGTGTAATGTGGCCCCCAAGACCGTAGAGTCATAGACCATTACCACGCAAGATAAACAAGAATGTGGAACATATACCGCAGTTTAATTTTATATTTTTTCTTTTCTTTTTATAACGTGGAAGACAATTACACTAATCATACGGAAAAACTCTGATAAACGCTAAGCAAACATAGTTAGTTGATCTCTCCCGTGAGCTTAACTGGTGGTAGCTCCAGGGTACACTCCGGCCTACCGCCCGCACGGTATGTAAACAAAATTGTGGCTGTTATTTTGTAAACACTGCAGTTGCCATGGCGATGTGAGAAGGAATAAAATATTTTCTTTTCTGAAAGGATTATATTCACGTCTGTGTGTGTGTCTCTCTCTCATCCCACACCTCTCTCGTATCCCCCCCCCCCCTTGCTTCAGGGAGGGAGTGGTACAGTCGGGGTCGTGTACTGGCGGAGGACGCGTCGCTGATCACTAATTACTGATCACGTCATGTTGATTGACTGCCTGCCATGCCCCCTACTCTACCCTGGCCGGCCCCCTACTCTACCCTGGCCGGCCCCCTCACTTTATCCTGGCCTGCCGCCCACTCTCTACTCTCCCCGTCCTGCCCCTATTCCACTCCCTGCCCCTCCAACTCCTTCCCCTCCCCACTCACCCTGCCTCCCACTGCTCTCACCCTGTCCTGCCCCTCCCTACTTTAACCCTGCCCCCTCTTACTCTACCCTGCCCCGCTCCTACTTCCTCCTTCCTTCTCCTTACCCTGCCTCCACCTGCTCTTCTCCTCCTGTCCTGCCCCCTCTGCTTTTACTCCTGCCTCATCCTGCTTACCCTGTCCTGTCCCTCCTACTTTACCCTGCCCTCTTACTCTCTCCCTGCCTCCCGCTCTACCCTGTCCTGTCCCTCCTACTTTACCCTGCCCCTCTTACTCTACCCCTGCTTCTTCCTACTCTACCCTGCCTCCCCTGCTCTCACCCTGTCCTGTCCCTCCCACTTTACTCCTGCCCCCTCTTACTCTACCCTGCTTCTTCCTACTAACCCTGCCTCCCCCTGCTCTACCCTGTCCTGTCCCTCCTACTTTACTCCCTGCCCCCTCTACTCTACCCTGCCTCTCCCTGCTTCCTCCTACTCTACCCTGCCTCCTCGCTCTACCCGGCCTCCCCCTGCTCTAGCCTGCCCTCCCACTATTGCACCCCCTACTCTACCCCCCTACTTTACCATGCCGTTCTCTCCTATTCTATCCTGCTCTTCCTTCTACTTTGGCTCTTCTCCTTCCTAATCTTCTTCGTACCAACATATGTTATATTCTTCTCCTCTCCTATCGTCCTTATTTCCTCTACTAATTAGTTATCATATTCTCTCTCTCTCACACTTATTTGTTTACAGTGGTTTATACAGTATTCATATTGTTAACATTTCTTCATATGGATTATTTTTATCTAAGTTGTTTACACTAATCTGAATTGTTTACCGGATCTGTTTACATTTATCTATGTTGTTTACACTTATTTGTCTGGGTCATGTTCGCTTATCTAATTTTGCTTATACTTACATTTGTTTACAATTATTCATTTAGTTTCTTCACTCTTGTTTATGTGGATTGTTTACATATTTACACTTGCTTATAAGGGTTGTTTACATTCGTTTATCTGTTGTTTACACTTGTTCGCCTCACTTGCCTGTTGATGACCGACCAATCAAAACTTTTCCCTCGTGCTTGTGTGGCCAACTCTCACTCTCCCACTCACTTATTTACTTTCTCTCACTCGTTCTTACATCTCTCACTATTCTTTACACTTCTCTCACTCTCCCACAATTCCTTACAATTCTTTTCTCTCACCATTCTTAACATCTCTCTCTCTCACCATTCTTTACATTTCTCACCATTCTTACATCTCTCTCTCTCTCTCTCTCACCATTCTTACATCTTCACTAAGACTCTCTACCCCTAACTCTCACTAACTTTATTCCTCGGTGACTTCTGCTACGCTTGTCTTATCTCCTTTGAGTTAACTTTTCGTCTCGGCGGAAAATGTTTGTCGGATCACAAACACACGGTACCGACAAACATACAGAGATATACATGCAGCATACATCAAGATATACATGCAGCATACATCAAGATATACATGCAGATACAGTGACACATATATACACAGTAAACATCAAGGTATACATGTAGATACACATACGTACACGTGTACACTCAGTCACAACCAGCACCACCACTCAGTCACAACCAGTACCACCACTCAGTCACAACCAGTACCAACCACTCAGTCACAACCAGCACCACCACTCCAGTCTGTAGTACCACCACTCAGTCACAACCAGTACACCACCTCAGTCACAACCAGTACCACCACTCAGTCCAACCAGTACCACCACTCAGTCACAACCAGTACCACCCTCAGTCAACCCACTCAGTCACAACAGTACCACCACTCAGTCACACCAGCACCACCACTCAGTCACACCGCCAGCGTACCACCACTCAGTCACAACCAGTACCACTCAGTCACAACCAAGTACACCACTCAGTCTAGCCAGCACCCACTCCAGTCCCAACCAGTACCACCACTCAGTCACAACCAGTACCACCACTCAGTCACAACCAGTACCACCACTCAGTCACAACCAGTACACCACTCCAGTCACAACCAGTACCACCACTCAGTCACAACCAGTACCACACTCAGTCAGCCAGCACCCCTCAGTCTGCAGTACCACCACTCCAGTCACAACCAGTACCACCACTCAGTCACAACCAGTACCACCACTCAGTCCCAACCAGTACCACCACTCAGTCACAACCAGCACCCACCCTCAGTCCAACCACCCTCCAGTCCAGTACCAACCACTCCAGTCACAACCAGTACCACCACTCAGTCCAACCAGTACCACCACTCAGTCACAACCAGCACCACCACTCAGTCCACAACCAGTACCACCACTCAGTCCAACCAGTACCAACCCTCAGTCCAGCCAGTACCACCACTCAGTACAACCAGTACCACCACTCAGTCGGTACCACCACTCAGTCACAACCAGTACCACCACTCAGTCACAACCAGTACCACCACTCAGTCCCAACCAGCACCACCCTCCAGTCACAACCAGCACCCACCACTCAGTCACAACCAGTACCACCACCAGTCACAACCAGCACCACCACTCAGTCACAGCCAATACCACTCAGTCAGCACCACCACTCAGTCAACCAGTACCAACCCTCAGTCACAACCAGCACCACCACTCCAGTCGCAGTCCACCACTCCAGTCCACACCACTCAGTCACAACCAGCACCACCCTCCAGTCACAACCAGCACCACCACTCAGTCCAACCAGCACCCACCACTCAGTCACAACCAGTACCACCACTCAGTCACAACCAGTACCACCACTCAGTCACAACCAGTACCACCACTCAGTCCAACCAGCACCACCACTCAGTCACAACCAGCACCACCACTCAGTCACAACCAGTACCACCCACTCAGTCACAACCAGTACCACCACTCAGTCACAACCAGTACCACCACTCAGTCACAACCAGTACCACCACTCCAGTCACAGTACCACCACTCAGTCACAACCAGTACACCACTCAGTCCTAACCAGCACCACCACTCCAGTCACAACCAGCACCCACCACTCAGTCTAGCCAGCACCACTCAGTCACAACCAGCACCACCCACTCAGTCACAACCAGCACCACCACTCCAGTCACAACCAGCACCACCACTCAGTCACAACCAGCACCACCACTCAGTCTGCACACCACCTCAGTCACAACCAGCACCACACTCAGTCACAACCAGCACCCCTCAGTCACAACGCACACCACTCAGTCTAGCCAGCACCACTCCAGCACAACAGCACCACCACTCAGTCTGCAGCACCACCACTCAGTACAACCAGCACCACCACTCAGTCCCCAGCTCCACACACTCAGTCACAACCAGCACCACCACTCAGTCACAACCAGTACCACCACTCAGTCCAGTAGTACCACCACTCAGTGCCAACACCACCACTCAGTCCCAGCCAGCACCACCCAGTCACAACCAGCACCACCACTCAGTCACAACCAGCACCCACCACTCAGTCACAACCAGTACCACCACTCAGTCCAACCAAGCACCACCCCTCAGTCCAGCCAGCACCACCACTCAGTCACAACCAGCACCCACCACTCAGTCACCAACCAGCTCCAGTCGCCAGCACCCACCACTCAGTCACAACCAGCACCACTCAGTCGACAGCACCACCACTCAGTACAACCAGTACCACCACCTAGTCACAACCAGCACCACCACTCAGTCACAACCAGCACCAACCACTCAGTCACAACCAGCACCAACCACTCACACAACCGTGCCCACTCAGTCCAGTAACCACCCTCAGTCACAACCAGCACCACCACTCAGTCCAACCAGCACACACTCAGTCACAACCAGCACCACCACTCAGTCACAACCAGCACCCACCACTCAGTCACAACAGTACCACCACTCCAGTCCAACCAGCACCCACCACTCAGTCACTACATTACCGACCCAGGGTAGACAAACACAGATCTATAAATATACTCCCAACAATCTTGACACATTAGTGGTGGTGAGCGACCCCCCCTATAATAACCCCTCATACAGCCTCGTCTGGGAGGTGGCCGGTAATAAAGTCACAGGAAAAAAAGTCACAGAAAAAAAGTCACAGAAAAAAAGTCAATTTTGGCTGGAAAAAAGTCATAATTAATTTATGGTGGCCGGTAATAAAGGTTAGGTTAGGTTAGGTTACTGAAACTGATTGACATATTAACCTTAAAAAATGTGAGAATTCGATAGTTAACTTTTATTTTTTTCCTGTGACTTCTTTACCTGGATTCGTCTGGGAGTGGGAGAGGACGAAATGTGTGTGTGTGTTTGTGTAGTTAAGGCGGAGGATAATCTGAGGATAGCAGAGGATACCTAATTTATCCTAATTTAACTTAAACTGTTCTATTTTGTATAAATTAAGCAATCTATTTTGAAGAGCCTAACCTAATCACCAGGATAATATAACCTCACCTAACTAGCCAACGTAATGTAACTAAACATAACTAATAAACAAACCAAACTACCCTAGTCTAACATGACCTTATAGCTAGTTTAAATCAACTACCCTAACCTAGGATAACTAACCTAACCTAATTTTAACCACCAGTACGACTAAATGTTGCAACTTTAACCTAACTTAATTAAACACATTCAAAAGCTGCAACCCAAAACTGTTCAACATTTGGGAAGGCGATGACGTCAAGAGAGAGAGAGAGACCGCCATTCTTATACATACTAAAACATGAACCACACTTACAAGACACCTTATGATAAAACTATGCCACGATAAAGTCTCTCGTTAAGCTTCAGTCCATCTATAAAAAGCGCCTGAAGTAGTTATCCATAAACAAAATATCTGAAATTGACCATTCAGTATGAGGGTACTTTTGCGCTCCTGTAACATTTTTTCCTCGTTAGTGTGGAAACCTGACGCACCATTTCGAGATTCCATCATTATACCCTGTAACCACCACTGATCCAATTAGAAAATAATACGTAAGAACCAATGAGAGAATCTGCCTTTGAAACTGCAGCTCAATGGAACCTCATATCTTGAGTAGTAAATTATATAAAAGTAAAATTTAATGATCGAATCCTTAATAATCCAGATCAAAGACTTTTTTTCCTAATCAACCTGCTCACCTCCACCTCTTCCCATTACCACAGCCATACGCCTGACAGTCACGAACACGAGGAGATGGAGGAAGAGAGGAACGGAGTTGGGTTGGTGTAATGGAAAAACTATCGTACAGTACACCAAGCCGGACACAGAGAATCATGATTGACACCTCTATAGACCATTAACACGTGATTTCACAGCTCAACACCTCCTCGGCACCACCAAGCATTTTTAATACGTATCTCCCCGTCACCTGTCATGTTCTTAATTACATTTAACTCTGTCTCTCACTTCACAAGCCTTGTCTCAGCAGGTGGTGGTGAGGGGTGGTGGGGCGTGAGTGAGGGCGGTGGTGAGGTGAAGGAAATACAGGTATAGGGTGGGAGAGGGGTGATGGATATAAGGAATTGTTAGGGGAAAAAGGGGAAGGTAGGGAAAATTTTATGGTAGGTTTGAAACGTTGGGGAGAGATGGGAAGATGTCGTGTGGTGTGGAAAAGACAGACACAGATATTCAGATATACATTATGAAAGAGAAAGACGAGTTAAGAAACAGGTGGGAAATAGAACGATAGGCCTAAGATACTAATATAATACAAGAGAGAGAGAGAGAGAGAGAGAGAGAGAGAGAGAGAGAGAGAGAGAGAGACCACAGGTATGTCTCAATCAATAACTTGAAGGAGTGTGTTATATCCGTCACTCACTCACCCACTGTCACCGTTTCGCCCACTGACACTCCCTCACTGTCTCACCCGCTGTCACTCACTCCCTCACTGTCTCACCCGCTGTCACTCACTCCCTCACTGTCTCACCCGCTGTCACTCACTCCCTCACTGTCTCACCCGCTATCACTCACTCCTTCACTGGCTCTCACCCTATGTCACTCACTCACCCTGTCAATCAATCACTAACTGATAGAATCAACTAAATCGCCTTCACAGAACAAATCAAACTGGACACAACTAAAGCTAACTAAGTTAACCTATATCAGAAGGTCTATACCGAGTTTGTCATTAACTGAGAAAACCACTCGCTCACTGACGGAGATACAAAGTGATCGAAAAGTTCCTGTGCACCCGAAATATTTTTTAACAATGATGCTGAAAGATGTAGAGGAGGAAACTCTTCTACCAACGTGTGATAAGTTGAGGTTCAGTAATGTAGCAAGTTGGCCAGGAAGTGCAAATGGTAATATTATTTTCGATAACTCCCCGTGTGTCACATACGCCATGCTTGTTTGCTGGTAATGCTTGCAGTGTCATAATGGTTGCCCTAAATTTCAGCAATATGCTCAGAAATAAGAGTAACGATTGTTTTTTGGTGGTCTTAAGTGAGACGCACGCGCTTTCCTTTTCCCGCCATTACTGTATCTGTTTACATACTCGGTCTCCAGTTTGCAGGGCTACTAACAACCTCAAACAGAGACATACTTGTGGGGCCGTCCTTATATGAGCCCGTAACACAACACAATCGTTGAAAAAACAAAACAAAACCCAAATAGCGGTGTTGGGTCGGCCGCAAGCTATTTGTTTTTATAGTGATGGAATGCGGGGGGGGGGGCGTCTTGACAGTTAAAGTTTGATAAAAATGGCCTAGTGTTTTTTTTTTTCTGGCTAATACCTGACGATTTCACCGTGCTGAGGGCAAGCCTTTGGGACTGATGGGGTTAATGTACGGCGGTGTATCATTGCCATATGTGACCCGCTCTACCTGACTGTATGGGTGTGCGGCAGCAAAAAGCGCAAGTCTTAAAAGTCTACGGAAACCCCTGTAATGTGTCTATGACTGTGTAGAGTAAATGTAGTGTAAATTCTTAAGAGTAAATATTGTTAGAGGTACTACATTATGTATTATATACGGATGGAGCTGGAACACATGGCAATTAAGTACATAACATAAGAACATAAGAACATAAGAAAGTGGGATACTGCAGGAGGCCGACTGGCCCATACAGGGCAGATCCCTTTCACACCCATCCCAGCACTTCCATGTGCCTATCCAACTTCGTCTTGAAGCTCCCTAGCGTCCCCTATCCTACTATAGCACTCGGTAGCCTATTCCACATTTCCACAACTCTATTACCAAACTAGTGCTTGCCTATATCCTTTCTGAATCGGAATTTATCTAATTTAAAGCCATTTGTTCTAGTTATTTCGTTATTACTGAGCTTCAGAACATCTTCCATTTTACCCTTGTTAATCCCGCTTACCCACTTGAACACCTCTATCATATCTCCCCTAACTCTACGCCTCTCTAATGAATGCAAGCCTAAGCTTTTCAGTCTTTCTTCATATGGAAGGTTTCTAATATTATGGATCATTTTTGTCATTCTTCTTTGAACTCTCTCCAAAGAATCTATGTCCATTCTATAATAAGGACACCAGAATTGAACCGCATAATCCATGTGTGGCCTCACTAATGCTAGGTAAAGTTTCAAGATAACGTCAGCAGTTCTGTTACTCACACTCCTAGATATGAACCCAAGAATCCTGTTTGCCTTGTTGCGAACGCTAATACATTGTTTTCTAGGTTTCAAGTCGTTGCCAACAAATACACCTAGATCTTTTTCACAATCTGAGTTTTCTATTTCCGTGTTACCTAGTTTATACTTAACGTTTGTATTCGTCTTCCCTATCTGTAGTACCTTGCATTTATCAGCATTAAAATTCATTTGCCAGTCTACTGACCACTCATGTAAGGTATCTAGATCTCTTTGAAGGTGTTCAAAGTCACTGTCTGAATTTATCACTCTCCCCATTTTGGTATCATCTGCAAATTTACTAATCCTACTAGTTATACCTAAATCAAGATCATTAATGAATATAACAAACAGCAGAGGGCCTAATACAGATCCCTGGGGAACTCCGCTTTTGACCGCACCCCAGTCTGACTTAAATCCATTTATGCTGACTCTTTGTTTCCTACCAGTTAACCATGACCTAATCCATTTTAATAATGATCCACCTATTCCATGTGCTTCTACCTTCCTTATCAATCTCTCATGAGGGACTCTATCGAATGCTTTACTGAAATCTAAGTAAATTATATCATATGACTTATCATTATCTACCGCTTCATATACTTCTGAGAAAAAGCTAAGCAAATTTGTGAGACAAGAACGTCCCTGGGTGAACCCGTGCTGAGAAGAATGAATTAAGTTGAATGTTTCAAGGTGGCTTCTGATTTTCGTAGCAATAATTGACTCTAGCAACTTGCCTATGATTGACGTGAGACTAATGGGACGGTAATTTGATGCAATTGATTTATCACCTTTTTTGAAAATCGGAACTACATTTGCAAGTTTCCAAGCTTCTGGCACTAGGCCCGATTCTAATGACTTATTAAATAAAACTGCTAATGGATTACTCAACTCATCTCTACATTCTTTTAATATTCTAGCATATACCTCGTCTGGACCAGGCGATTTATGAGGCTTCAGTTTGTTAATTACTTTAAGCACATCGTTACTAGTAATATTGATATTCATCAACATATTTTCTATACTGTCGTTATATACCTTATGAACTTCTGGAAACTGTGCTAGGTTTTCATTTGTGAATACGGAATACTACAACCATATTTCATCACCCAAAAAGATAACGCTCTCAAAGGTTCTTATCCTCATACACAGAATATGATCGTGGTGAACCCTGAAGTGAAATATGTAAAAGGTAAAGTTTGCACATAGCTTATTAAGTGTTGGAAAGTTGACGTTTAATTTTAACTAGTTTTTCATAATTTTCCATAATTGGTAAGTTAACAACACAGGTCTCCTACAGTACATAACAACAACACAGGTCTCCTACAGTACACAACAACACAGGTCTCCTACAGTACACAACAACACAAGTCTCCTACAGTACATAACAACACAAGTCTCCTACAGTACACAACAACACAGGTCTCCTACAGTACACAACAACACAGGTCTCCTACAGTACACAACAACACAGGTCTCCTACAGTACACAACAACAACACATGTCTCCTACAAAACATAACAACACAGGTCTCCTACAGTACATAACAACAACACAGGTCTCCCTACAGTACACAACAACACAGGTCTCCCTACAGTACACAACAACACAAGTCTCCCTACAGTACATAACAACACAAGTCTCCTACAGTACACAACACAGGTCTCCCTACAGTACACAACAACACAGGTCTCCTACAGTACACAACAACAACACATGTCTCCTACAAACATAACAACACAGGTCTCCTACAGTACATAACAACAACGCACAACAACTACAGATACATCCTGAGTACATACACAACAATAACACAGGTCTCACAGTACACAACAACACTCCTACAGTACACAACAACACAGTCTCCTACAGTACACAACAACACAAGTCTCCTACAGTACATAACAACACAAGTCTCCTACAGTACACAACAACACAGGTCTCCTACAGTACACAACAACAACACATGTCTCCTACAAAACATAACAACACAGGTCTCCTACAGTACACAACAACACAGGTCTCCTACAGTACATAACAACAACACATGTCTCCTACAAAACATAACAACACAGGTCTCCTACAGTACATAACAACAACGCAGGTCTCCTACAGTACATAACAACACGTCTCCTACAGTACACAACAATAACACAGGTCTCCTACAGTACACAACAACACATGTCTCCTACAGTACATAACAACAACACAAGTCTCCTACAGTACACAACAACACAAGTCTCCTACAGTACACAACATAGAGGCTCCAAAGGGTGTCAGACTCTCTGAGGACCATTACAGGCATCACAAAGAGGTTTCCAGAATCTTACAAGAAATAGTATATTGGTGGATCTGAAAAGCTCAGTATCTCTGGAGGCTTTGAAGATTCCAGGCTCAAATTACAGAGGACAGGGGAGCCTCGCAGCACACACGAACCGGAGAGTAATTGGTGTAACTACGACGTTCATCCTCGGAGGTGTTGAGGTACGATGACTATAGGAGGTGGTGTTGAGATTCGATAACTGCTCAAGGTGGCGTTGAGGTACGATAACTACTTTAGGTGGTGTTGAGGTACGATAACTATATTAGGAGACACAGAGGTAGGATAACTTCCAGACCATGAAGTGTTGAGGTATGATAACTACCTTAGGTGGTGTTGAGGTACGATAACTATATTAGGTGGCGTTGAGGTATGATAACTACATAAGAAAGTGTTGAAGTACGATAACTACATTTGGTGTTGTGCTATGATAACCACAATAGGTGTTGAGGTACGATAATTACATTAGGTGTTGATGTACGATAACTACATTAGGTGTTGAGGTACGATAACTACATTAAGTGGTCTTGAGGTATGATAACTACATTAGGTGGCGTTGAGGTACGATAACTATATTAGGTGTTGATGTACAATAACTACATTAGGATGTGTTGAGGTACGATAATTACAGTAGGTGTTGATGTACGATAACTACATT
This sequence comes from Homarus americanus, assembly GCF_018991925.1. Classification (NCBI taxonomy): domain Eukaryota; kingdom Metazoa; phylum Arthropoda; class Malacostraca; order Decapoda; family Nephropidae; genus Homarus; species Homarus americanus. Next base: position 14,126,398 of record NW_024735554.1, on the reverse strand, counting down.
AGGATGTGTTGAGGTACGATAACTACATTTAGGTGTCGATGCACGATAATTAAATTAGGTGTTGACGTACAATAACTACATTAGGTGTTGAGGTACGATAACCACATTAAGTGGTGTTGAGGTATGATAACTACACGAGATGGTGTTGAAGTACGATAACTACACGAGGTGATGTTGAGGTACGATGACTACACGAGGAGAGGAAGGCTAAATGTAGATATGTCGAGGCACGATTGCTACCCTGGAAGGAGGTGCTGTGGTACGATGACTAACTGAGGTGGTGTTGGGATACGATGAAAAGCCACCAAGGTGTTGAGGCAGAACGACTTACACGAGGAGCTGCTGCTGCTGCATGGCGACTAACCGAGGACGGGTTCAAGTATAGTGACTACCGGTACCTGATGACGACTACACGGGGACATGTATTCAATTTTCAGATACCATCACCTCTTTTTTTTCCTAGATTCCTTTAAGAAGTAACAAATACCCAAGGAAATGTTCGAGTACATTTAGTATTTAGATTATTCAGTTATATATCTACGAAAACATTTAGCAGCAAAAGCCATTAAAAGAAGAGTGATGTACCGCGTGTATGATAAGTTTTATCAAAGTGTAAAGGTTAATTAATTAGACAAAGATATACGGTACTTGGATAAGATGATATTATTTAAACATAAGAAAACATTAAGGTAAAATTATTACTCTAACGCTGGTCATTACATCTCTCCCAACAAGAATTATATACCGAGTTACAATAATTTGCAAAAAGAGGTGTAGGACCAAGGTGATAGTTACCAAGGTGGTCCTACAGGTCCCCCCCACACACATTTCTGAACCCTCCTCAGATTGTATTATTTGGTCGATTAACAAGATCTTTCTTTCCCTATTTAGGTATTATTTGTGTACACTTATTTCTGTTTTAAGGAACAAACGGATTCTTGTTAACAGTAAGAGCTCTATCTCTCTTAACTTCCGTTTGTTGGTGACTGTATTTACGAACCTAGAATACACGCTTAATGTCCTTAGTTGTTGAAGCGTAGTAATACATTATATACAACAACAACACCGTCAACAGTGGGAAAAAGGTGCAGCGAACTCACTGCCTTATCCCGTGGTATAATTAGACCTGAGTAATGCGGGTGATGTCAGCCCTCTGCGTCTACAAGTCTGCAGCAAAACTAACACAGATATCAGCGTCAAACGTAACATATATTTTCAGAAATCATGTCTATGGCCAGTTAACTTAAATCACAGGGAGGGACTGAAGGCTGAATGAGGTCCCTGAAGAGCGATGCTTACTTCTGGAAGACGATTACTACTAACTAACCAATCACAGCAAGGTTCTCAACATGTTACAAGAATTTCCACCAATGACAAGTAACAATGACTAACCAATCACAGCAAAGATCTCAAGTTCTGTAAGACGATAACTACTAACCAAACAATCATAGTAAGGAACTCAACATTTTACAAGCATGTCCAAAGGCAGCAAAATTAACAGTGGTAAACCAATCCCGGCAAAGTCTCGACAAGTTACACAAAACTGTATCACCAATCACAGTCCAGCTTACAGAGAAACAAACAAATCACAGCTACGGTCTCAAACAGTGACAGCAATCGTACACCAGCTAGTAAAAAGAGCAATCAATCGCACGCAACCCAGCATGTCAACACGTTATAAATAAACCCCCACCAACTACAAGCCAAGTTTTTTCCCTCCAACACGCACCATTGTCGAAAAAAGACGAGAGAGAGAGAGAGAGAGAGAGAGAGAGAGAGAGAGAGAGAGAGAGAGAGAGAGAGAGAGAGAGAGACGAGAGAGAGAGAGAGAGAGAGAGAGAGAGAGAGAGAGAGCTATTATTACGCCTAAGGTAAGATACGAAAGACAGGCAGATAGACAGAAAGAGGGAGACAGAACCCCATGATTACGTCAGAAGGGAAGAACTTAGGAGACAGACAAACAGACGGACAACAATTGGCAGCAGTGACGTTAAGTGTTAGGTGGGAGCAGGTCTTCCTACGAGGGGGAGGGGGACGAGGAGGGGGCAGGTTAGCTGGGTAATACGTGTTACAGGTGAGAGGAAGGTTGGAGGGTGGTGACACGTCGTCTAGGTGTTGTCAGTAGGCTACCTAAATAGTGAAGTGTTGTGGTGGAGACAGAGATACGAATGTTATGTCATGGGAGAGGTTGAGGTGGAGGCTGAGAGAGAGAGAGAGAGAGAGAGAGAGAGAGAGAGAGAGAGAGAGAGAGAGAGAGAGAGAGAGAGAGAGAGAGAGCATACACACACACAAAAGCACAACTCCCACCAACCTGACCTTCACCAGGCTTTGAACTTGCCACCTCCAGAGTTCACCTGACCCAAGTTGACCTTGGCTATACACCTCAACTCTCTCTCTCAACCTCCACCCCAACTTGTCTCCCTTCTCTCTCTCTCTGTCCTTCACAATAAACAGAATACTGCCATACACGATAAACATACTATAATACATAACAAAATAATTAATAAAATTATACTTATATAAATATCCCTTAATACGGTGGTGGAGTGGTCAACTCACTAGGTTCGAAGCCCAAGAGTCCCGAGTTCCAATCTCCATCTAAAGAACAACTAAATTGTGAGCCAACACGAACAGTATAGCCACATCCCACAGGCATGTTGATCCCTCGTTAATTCTCACATATCATCGTAAATAAAAAGTGGAGCGACACTTACTAGGTAATGGTGGAGATTAGTGAAAGTGGATTCTATTTACAGCTGGGTGGACTGGGGGTTCCCCGGGCGAAAAACCAGCCACCCTTAGGACACGAGGTGGATGGTGTAGCAGCCAATCAGACGCCGCCAATTAGTAGTGGCTCCTTAATGATGACACGGTAAAAAATTCTCTTCCAAAACACTCGACACGCACTCAAAACGCAATTTCCATATGCTAATATTAATTACACCGCCGTTAGTATTCCCACTTTCCTAAGTTAAGTTTTTAAGTGTACGAGGCTTCACACCAGAGAGAAATAAAGGAAGGAATAATATAAACGCCATAAGGATAACAAACTCATAGCCTGTACCGTCAGTAGATGCTCCTTTGTTTATAAGATCCCGTTTTCTGTTGGTATGACAATAAATGAGTACCGTAACCCTTATAACGTCTTGAAATGTCTCATAATACGATGGGAATGATTCCGACTGTAAATAATAATTTATTTAGCTGTGTGACCCGTTTCTTATATTATGGCAAATTACACTGGTCTACAAAAAAATATTTTTTTTTCTGGCATGAAACCTTTTAACTGTTTTTTACTAACTTTAAGGTGCTGAATCCAAATCTGATCTCAGATTTGCTCCATCACGTAACGTGCCAGAATTTACTGAGCTACCAGAGATTGAGGATATAGACCGGAATTCACCTGTTTCTACTGATGAAGATGAAGAGACTGATCTTTTCAAGCCATCTGGTGAAGATTGTGAAAAGCCAACGTTGTTTACTCAGTCAGAATTGAATGATCAGGTCAGAGATCTAAATTTGCCAAAACAGTCTGCTGAATTGTTAGCTTCCAGGCTTCAAGAGAAACGACTCTTAAAACCTGGCACGAGTGTCTCCTTTTATCTCAACAGAGAAGAGCAACTGCGGAAGTACTTTCATTCATATGACCAGCTTGTTTTTTGTAATGATGTAGAAGGACTTCTTCTCTCCATGGGACTACCAGCATATGATTGTAAGGATTGGAGACTTTTTATTGACAGTTCTAAAAGGAGCTTGAAATGTGTTCTTCTTCAAAACGGAAACAAGTATGGTTCAATTCCAATCGGACATTCTGTACAAATTAAAGAGTATGAAAACATTAAGACTGTTCTAGAGAGGTTGCAATACCATGCTCATGAATGGTTAATTTGTGTGGACTTGAAAATGGTAAACTTTCTATTGGGCCAGCAAGGAGGGTACACAAAATACCCCTGTTTTCTGTGCTACTGGGACAGCAGGGCTACAGCAGACCATTGGGTGAAAAAGAATTGGCCACCAAGACATAGTTTGACGCCTGGTGACAAGAATATCATTAACGATCCTCTGGTTGACAGGAAAAACATTGTCCTTCCTCCTCTGCACATAAAACTTGGTATCATGAAGCAATTCGTCAAGGCTCTTGATCATAGTGGAGAGTGTTTCAGATATATATGCTCAACCTTTCCAAGTCTTAGCGACGAGAAGAAAAAGGCAGGGATTTTTGATGGACCTCAAATAAGAACACTACTCAGAGATCCACACTTCCTTGCAACAATGACTGAGGCACAGGCAAGAACTTGGAATGCTTTCTCTAATGTGGTGCGGAACTTCTTAGGGAACAAGAAAGCGGACAACTATCAAGAAATTGTGGAAGAGCTGCTCTTGAGTTTACAAGCACTTGGATGCAGAATGAGTATCAAGGTTCACTACTTACACAGTCACTTGGACGAGTTTCCAGAAAATCTGGGAGAAGTGAGCGAGGAGCAAGGGGAGCGCTTTCATCAAGACATTAAAGTAATGGAAGAACGTTACCAAGGTCGATGGGACTCGAACATGATGGCGGACTACTGCTGGAGTTTGATGAGAGACATTCCAGAAGCTGTACATAAGAGATCGGCCAAAAAGAGGAAGTTTATGTAACTGTAACTTGATCTTAATACTTGCACTATTTCTACCGTACATTAATTGTTTTTTTCACCCTTCAATGTTGCATTTAAATATTATATGTGCATTAACTTTCCAATTTGATATTAACAATTTTTGGTTATAGAAAAATACAAATTATAATGCTGAAAAAATTTATGTATACATGTTTAAACCGTCAATTTTGATCCAAAAGTTTACGTTTGTCAGCAAAAGTGCAATATGGTATATCTCAAAAACCTGATGTGATAGACAAAAACCAGTCATATTTGGATTCTGCACCCCAAATTTACTTAAAATCCGTTTAAAAACCTTGTGCCAGAAAAATTGTGTTGACCGGTGTTATTTATAAACCTGAAATGAAGTACATCCACGTGTGCCTGCAGTCGTTAGTTTAAATCTAATATAATCAATGCCGTACAAATAATTAACATACCTGATGAGCGTTTAAGTAACATGTTATTAGTTCACAGACAGGCAGACTAGGTTAGACAAGTTAGGTAGATAAAGAGAAGTTTGTTAAATTGGGTTTACGCAATTTAGGTAGTTTGGGTAGTTTAGGTTGGGCCAGACAAGTTAGATAGAAGCAAGTTCGATTAACTGAGTTAGGGCGGTTAAGTCACATTAGGAAGGTTATATTATCTCCACGGTAACCTGTCCCAAAAGCCACGCCCTTCTTCAACAAAACTTGCTGATTGGTTCAAAGAAAATGTTTGAGTAGCTGTCCATTTGTTCAAACTAAATATGTTCACAATTGGTAAGACCTGTTATTCTCTAAAATAATATTGAATTTTTGGACTATCAAAATGCAAATGATTTCAATGCATTAGTACTTCAGAGAGGCTGATTGAAAGTTTTAAATATTTATCATAAAAGGTCGAAGTCAAAGATGAAATTCGCTTTCGAATGAAGTCTTTTCATATTTATTTGTTTTGTACCAAACTTAAAACAAACAGAAACAAATGATACCAAACATAGCACAATAGGTAATGAACTACAGTTTGTATGGCTGTATATATCCCAAATAATTTATACAACTGATAAAACTCGACATAAATTCTGTACGAGCAGTCCGGGAAGGGAGGGTGGGGGTAAAACCCTCAGAGGAACAGCCACTGGACTTAGCGAGAATTTCGCAAATCTCGACGTCAACCGTCAACAGATGTCGGCGCTGTGGTACTTATCCAACAAAAACATTTCTCACACCCACGAGCAGATTATTAAATACTTTATCCACTAACTTGGCATTTTCTATTTTAAATGCTACGTTGTGACAAGATTTAAGTAATAATATATGCTACGAAGTATTAAGAAACGATGTAGCAGTTTCACATTTTCGTCGTCATCAAATATTAAGAAATTTGGTGCAAATAAACGAAAATCTCAGCCAATGTTGGACGAGGTATAGTTAATTTGCGTGCCCTAGCATTCTAATGCGAACTCTACCGTACTGACAGAACGAGTCAAATGTCCAGCTGATCTGTCAGACTGTCATCATGTGGCAGCGAAGTCCAGTGGTTGTTCCCCTGAGAGTTTTACCTCTCCTCCCGGGCTGCGCGTAGGTATAGTTTTATCAGTTATATATATTATTTGGGATATATACAGCCATACAAACTGTAGTTCATTACCTATTGTGCTATGTTTGGTATCATTTGTTTCTGTTTGTTTTATGTTTGGTACAAAACAAAGAAATAATGAAAAGACTTCATTCGAAAGCGAATTTCATCTTTGACTTAGACCTTTTATGATAAATATTAAAAACTTTCAAGCATCCTTTCTGAAGTGTTAATGCATTGATATCATTTGAACTTTAATACTCCAGATATTTAACATTATTTTAGAGAATAACAGGTCTTACCAATTGTTAACACATTTAGTTTGAATAAATGGGCAGCTACACGAACAATTTCTATGAATCAATCAGCTATTTGTAGCTTTAGACGAGGGGCATGGCTTGCGGACCAGGTTAGCATGGAAATAGTATAGTTTAGGTTGAGGTCAAGGTATATGGTATGGTTTGGTTCGGTCAAGTAAGGTTAGGTTAGGTCAAGTAAGGTTTGGTTAGGTTAAGTAAGGTTTGGTTAGGTTAAGTAAGGTTAGGTTTAGAGTAGCGGTAGGTTAAGGTTAGGTTAGGATTAAGTTAAGGTTAGGTTCAGATTAGCTTAAGGTTAGGTTAGGATTAGGTTAAAGTTAGTTTAAGATTCAGTTAATGTTCGGTTTGATTAAGGTTGGGTTTAGGTTAGGTAAAGCTTAGGTTAAGAATAAGTTAAGGCTAAGGTGGTTCATATCATAAACAAAAATAAAACAACTTACCTTACCTTGTTGCTGCTTGAGTTTAGCCTGGGGTATCGCAGAGTGAAGACGATAACTATTGTCATATATTGCACAGTAGGGTTATCGTAGAACCCTCTTATGTATAGCACTCTGGAGATATCTTTGCTACCCCAAATATCGCACTGTAGGGCTATTGTCACTGCCCTTATAGAAATCACTGAGGCTATCGTAACTGCCCTTTATGTATCACTGTAGAGCTCGCCACTGCAGCTACAACAAAACACTGGTCTAATCACTAACAGATTCACTATTAAACTATTTTTCACTAATCATCTATTGTCACCACCATGAACAGCCAATCACGTGCTTATCTTTTCAATGAATCACAGCACAAATAACGTTCACTAATTAAGTATCGTCGTCACCTTGACTAACCAATCGGGTACCGTATCTTATTTTCGCTTGTGTTTAGTCCTGTCTTGTCAAACTCATTAGCACTGATCGTAAAATATAGAAATTTCCTTAATTTTCAAAGGTCAATGATTTTCAATTCACTATTGTCGTATTTATTCACTATGTTCAGTTACACATTTTTCTAACGTTTAAGTACTGTCAAACTTAAATTCACCGTAGAGTAAGATTTTTCACTTATTTTCACTATGTAATCACTCTTGACGTCAAAGTTAACTTATACAAGATATCTAATTTCCTACTTTTTTCAGCGTTTAGGTCACTAAAGTTCACCATCCACTAAGGTAACACCAAGTACCCCACCTGGAAAAAAAATAAATTTAAATCATATAGATGTTTTCACTCAACATTAGAATATTAGTCAGGTGAGGTTTGTAGAGAGAGAGAGAGAGAGAGAGCTTTAATCAAAACAATAATAGAAAACGTGTAATACATCATCCAAGGTGACACTTCACTTACAACACAATGCAAAATTACAAAAGTACGAATATAACCACAACAAAATAGGATATAATTTGATATGTTTGGAATTTTACTTCGAGTCCTTATCTAATTTTTAAGATTGTAATTAGTTTTTAATTCATAAATATCGGGAATAAAGCAACATTAAATTTACTTCAGAGCAGACATGGATACGGCATCCATTACAGGTACCCGTTTATGGTGACTTAAAACTCACTTCTATATATTACGGGTATCTGTAGTTTGCAAAGTCTCTTCATCATTTTAGTTTTCTTGTTTATGTTTACAGTTTTTGTTATGTATACATTCTTGTCTTGGTGATCTTGTGAACACTTTATCTTGATTTTTGCGTCTGAACAAGAATCAATTAAATTATCAACTAAATTTGTCAACACAAATATCTGGGGAACTTATTCGCAAACACCAAGGCACTGTAAAAAACAATAATAATATCAAGCTACCTTGTCAACGGACCATGCAAATCACCCTACATGAAGAATAAAACATACGACAAGAAACGCAAGAATTAACAAGTGACACAATAAATTTACGTAACATTCTTACCTTGACGACTCGCGTACTCACACCATCACGTCTGGGGTGGTACTGACATCGAGATGACGAATAGGAAGTTAGGAACATCCCCGCAAATAATGGTCTGTCAGGAACGTGATTATGATTGGCTGAGTAATTGCGGGTGGTGTTGTAATTGGCTGATCGGTGTTTAAATCATGGACGTGTTATTTCCTTCTTAAAACAACAATACGTTCATCATTGTATTAATTAACATTTTGTTTGTAAAGTATAAACGATTACATCTTTGTATTAGATAAAAAGTTTGATGTGTATTATTGACTTTAACTGGAAGATAATATTAGTGTGTCAGTTAGGAAGCAGCCGAGTGCGTCAGTGATCTTATTAAACTTGGAGATTTATTGATATATCAGTTGTAAAATGATCTGTAAGTGTCAGGCTGTCTTTAAATGCCGTCTTCTTAATCGAATAGTATAATTTCATAACAAAAGGGAAATATAAAAATACAGACACGTAGACGAACCACAACTTGAGAAATGCCAAAACTTTTCGCTTCGTACAACAGATATTTTGGTGTATAAAAAAATTCAAGATTTGTTATTTAAAGGCAATAGAAAACACATTGTCAAGTTTCCCTGTGTGTTTGATAAGCATTTGGAGTGCCTGGAAAAAGTTGTATTGCCGTTTTACATACATTACAAGAGGTAGTGTTCAATTGTTCAATGGCCAGGTGGTGAGACGGGTTAGCGAATATACAAATATTACCTTCATCAGCGTCTCTCAATCGGGTGCTCGCAAACATGACTCGTGATTGTATAAAACTGAACTAGCGAGAACCTAGGAAGAAAGCATGTGGGCCTCGAGTGAAGATTATTTGTCTAGGTTGACGAGGCTAAACCGGCCATGACTTGTGAAGCTCAGCGACACAGTACAGTGGTCTAGTATTCAGTAGTGGCGCCTATAATAGTCATATATTTACAGTAATGGTGACGTGTACAATAGTCATATGTACAACAAAACGTGTACAACAGTCACCTAACCTAAACAAAAGTGTTTTATTTTATATATGACCGTCGGGGTTTTGTCCGCTGGGGTTTTGTCCGTCGGGGTTTTGTCCGGTCACCGTTGTAGTCACGTGTTCATCCTCGTGCAAGTTGACAGTTTCAAAAACTCGAGTTGCCAACAAATGAAAAATATGATGTCTATTTTTTTACAGTTTACAAAGACTGTTTATATTTTATTTGGATATCTAATACAGCACTATAACAAAGGTGTATTTTTATTTGTAACATGAAATCGAATACTTTATGTTTATTCCTAATATCAAAATTTAGTAATTATCGTACTTATTAACTGCAACCCCTCAACAATTTAATTTTTACTATTTCCATCAACAAGTTCTATTAATGGCAAAGCATAAATAACAATAATAATATAAATAAAACTTTTGTAATGTCAAAATGGTTTTATTATTAATAAAAAAATAATGAAAATATTAAACTCAACAAAATGGCATCTGAACCATTTTCCATTTGATGTGACAACCAATAAGACGCCGCTCAGTGTATTACTTAATGGTAGTGAGGGGTGTTGGCGAGCTTGTTGTTTACTGAGAAAATTACTGTTGTACAATTTGTTTTCCTCTAAAGTAAAACAGTGTAAATAAACTATGAAAACTCGAACATACTACAGGGGAGAAAAGTGACGTACTTGTTATAACAGGAAAATAAAATAAATTCTCGTCCCAACATAACGTCAGAAGTGTTGCTCTAAGCCAAGAAAGATCACTTAAGGTAAGGTAACTTGTATTTACTATTACTGTACGTGCAGTACATAAATTGACATTGTATTTCTAATAGTTAAAACTGAAATTAAAGTGTAGATTATAACTATAACATTAATGATAGCTGATCTATTTACTAATCTAGAATACATTGCCTAAAGACTATTTATTTAAGCGTAGTAATACATTATAATTCAGTGCCACCAATAACTGCCACGCACGCTCAACATTTTTTAACGTGACTGGTATCTAACTTTTTTTTACTTATGTCGTTTGTCTACTTATTGGTCTTAAATGGCGTATTGGAATCTTTAAAAGGAATCCGTGAAAAATTGCTTGACTACGAAGGTTTGAGATACTTACAGATGTTTGGGGTTCGTACAGGAATTACTTAATACCACATTTGTGCTACTACCGTAATGAATGAATTTAACAAATGCAAATTTTAAATTTTTCAACTCCTAAATGAACCAGATAGTGTTGATGTCTGACTAACTGCCTGTTTTATTAATGACTGTAGAAATCAACCCATATTTCATATAAGCTTAACGTAGTTAATTTTTATATTATATTCTTGAATCGCTTTACCGTCACTGGGCCAAAATGTATACAATAAAAATAAATAATTGATTTCGAGAATGTTGCTATGTTTTTATTAATGAATATTCACAACTTCAGTATATTTATCTTATTTAACGGTAAAGGATACTTACAGAACACTACAGAAAGCGTTTCCGCACAACACTGTACGGAATAAAAATGGCAGTGTTGGTTATAACACTTTTTTTTAATTGTCATTGTTATTAGTTGAGTTTTGCTAAATTAACCACAGTAAGAACGGTATAGTGACTCATAGTCACCAAAACAGTCCTAGCAACTGTTACCAAGTCAACTTCTCTTAGAATTTAATTCGTAACTTTTGTTGAGTTAAGGATCTTTTAAAAGTGTGATGAAACTTTTCTGGTCAAGTCTACCTTCCTGCTAACTGGCTTTGAGGCTTCGGTAAAATATCCAGATTACTTCTATACTGTAGCACTGTTAATGTCACCTGAAGATTAGCCACCCAAGCGTCTTAACCTCGTGATCAAACATCCTAACGCCTGCCTCAGAGGGTTAGGTTGAGTTAGATTAAATCATTTAGATAGTTTATGTTTAATTAAGTTAGGTTAGATTGAGTTAGGTTTGGTTAGAATAAGTCATGTTAGATTAGGATAAGTTAGGTTCGATTAAGTTAGGTTGATATATATTAAGTTAAAGTGGTTAATCTTATGGTGGAATAAGCTGGGATGTCTAATCTTCAGGTGGTCTGTAAAAAGTACAAGGTGATTTTTTTTGTTATTCGAGAACCCTAAATAATTCCCATAAACTAAAAACTACACGAGTTAGGAACCTAATATTTTGTGTAAATGTCGCCTAATGTTAAAGAAAGACGTGACGTGTTGTGTTGTGTGTGTGTGTGTTGTATTTGTGTTGTGGTTTGTGTTTGTTGTGTTGTGTTTGTGGGTTGTTTGTGTGTTTTGTTTGTTGTGTTTTGTTTGTGTGTTGTGTTGTGTTTGTGGTTTGTGTTATGTTTGTGTGTTGTGGTTGTGGGTTGTGCTTGTTGTGTTGTGGCGTGTGGGTTGTTCGTGTTTGTTGTGTTATGTTTGTCTTTGTTGTGCTGTTTGTGTGTTGTGTTTGTGTGTTGTGTTTGTCTCTGTTGTGTTGTGTTTGTTGTGTTGTGTTTGTGTGTTGTGTTTGTGGGTTGTGTTTGTGTATTGTGGGTTGTGTGTTGCGTTTGTCTTTGTTGTGGTTGTGTGTTGTGTTTGTGGGTTGTGTTTGTGTGTTGTGTTTGTGGGTTGTGTTTGTGTGTTGTGTTGTGTTGTGGTGTGTGTTGTGTTTGTGGGTTGTGGGCTGTGTTTGTGGGTTGTGTTTGTGTGTTGTGTTGTGGGTTGTGTTTGTGTTGTGGGCTGTGTTTTGTGTGTTGTTTTGTGGGTTGTGTTTGTGTTGTGGGCTGTGTTTGTAGGTTGTGTTTGTGTGTTGTGTTTGTGTTGTGGGCTGTGTTTGTGGTTGTGGTTGTGTGTTGTGTTTGTGGGTTGTGTTTGTGTTGTGGGCTGTGTTTGTGGGTTGTGGTTGTGTGTTGTGTTTGTGGGTTGTGTTTGTGTGTTGTGGTTGTGTGTTGTGTTTGTGGGTTGTGTGTGTTGTGTGGGCTGTGTTTGTGGGTTGTGTTTGTGTGTTGTGGTTGTGGGTTGTGTTTGTGTGTTGTGGTTGTGGGTTGTGTTTGTCTTTGTTGTGTTGTGGGTTGTGTTTGTGGGTTGTGTTTGTGTGTTGTGTTTGTCTTTGTTGTGGGTTGTGTTTGTGGGTTGTGTTTGTGGGTTGTGTTTGTGTGTTGTGTTTGCTATGTTTGTTGTGTTGTATTTGTGTGTTGTGATCGCCATGGCGTGAGTGAAAACCGTTAAACGCGACTGATGGGTCACCTGATAAATCACGTGATACCTGATAACTCTCTGGGTCATCTTCCTGAGTACGATGACCTAATCCCTGAGTACGATGAACTAGTTCCATTAAGATGAGTTAACTTCCTGAGCACGATGACCTAATCCCCTGAGTATGATGAACTAGTTCCATTAAGATGAGTTAACTTCCTGAGCACGATGACCTAATCCCTGAGTACGATGAATTAGTTTCACTGAGTAAGATGAGTTAACCTCTTGAGTACGATGACTTAGTTCCCTGAGTACGATGCTTTAACCCTTTGAATATTATACCCTGTTTCTTTGAGTCCATTGCTGTTGTACTAAATTAGTTAAATAATCGTACTCAATAGGGTTTTCATTGTACTCAGTCATATAGTACTCATTAGTTAAATCATCGTACTCAAGGGGGTTAAGTCATCGTACTCAGGAGTTAAATCACTCTACTTGCGGGAGTCAAGTCGTTGTACGTAAAGGGGCCAAGTCACCCTACTGAATGGTTAAATCATCGTAAGTAGGGATTAAATCATCGTACTCATTGGTTAAGTAATCGTAATCAAGGGGGTTAAATTATCGCAGGCCTATTCAAGGGGGTTAAATCATTGTACTTAAGGGTCAAATCGTACTCATGATGTTAATGTCATTGTATTCAAGGACTCAAATCGTAAGAAGGACGGGAAGAGAGGAAGACAGAAATAGAAAAGAAAACGAAAGAAAGAACAAAAAAAAAACAAGGATAGGAAGAAAGCGAATTATGACAGTAAAACAAATAGAATATAATCAAGCAGGAAGAACAATAACAGGAAGTAGTTTAGTAATAATGACCATAGCCACACAAGGAAGAGAGAGCTAAACATGACGCGAAAAACTTGCCCCTTGATTATTGTTATTTTGAAGCGTTTTTATACTGTTATTTTGAAACGTCTTGACATTGTTGGTGTTATTTTATTTATTTTTTTTATTTAGGAAGATATTTCAGTTAGGTTAGGTTAGGTTAGGTTATTCTCCACGTCCGCTGTAACATTCTCCTCCAGGTTATAGTGAAGTGTGTGTGAAGAAATAATGAAATGTTGTTTTGATATGTGTATTTCGGTTCGCCTAAAGTTAACCCCCCAAGCTTATTATACCTTAAGGTTAATCACACTAACGCTAACCTAAGATAACATAACCCAACTTAATCTAACCTAAACCAACATAACCTAACCTCATCTAATATAATATAACCTAACTTAAACCAACCCAACCTCTTCTAACTTAATCTAGCCTAATCTAATCTAACCTGGTATAACCAAACCTAAACCAACATAACCTAACTTAATCTAATCTAAACCACTATTATCTAATCTAACATAATCTAACTTAAACTAACCTAATCTAACCTAACTTAAGCCAACATAACCTAACCTTACCTACCCTAATCTAATGTAACCTAAACCAACATAACATAACCTAACCTAAGCCCATCCCAGGCAACATTGGGGTGTTTGAACATCAGGTGAAGTAAACTGGGGGGGGGCTTCATACAATACTTTATTTTTCCTCCTACAATATTAAGTCTCAAGTGACGTTGAAAAATACAGTCACGTGTGGAAGATGATGGAAGAGGCTACGTGTCAGTATTTTGGATGTGTAATTTCCTCTAGAGAATGTAAACACAAACTTCAAGAGATTTCCTAAACAGCGCGCGACGTTCTCAGCTGCCTTGTGGGTCTTATCATAATTTGTTGCTATTCATTGTGGGGTGTCAGTGTAAATCGTACCGCACTGAGGGTGTGTGTGTGTGTGTGTGTGTGTATGTATGTCTGTCTTGGTCCAGTCCCGGCAGTGTCCAGACGCACGATTATCCTGCAGCCTCTTGATAACCAATGGCTTGTATGTTAATTTTTTTCCCCGTGGAGATGTAACAACACAACTAAGTGAATTATTTAAACTGTTTGACAATACCTAAGCTAACCGTACCTTAACCGTACCTTAACCGTACCTAACCTAACCTAAACTAGAGATTATATACAGTATTTACATTTTCTTGGTGATTAGAGACGCGAGAAACATCGATACAGAGGTTAATAGTGGCGTTTGGGTCACACTGAGGCTACAGTATCTTAGTGGACGCTGCCTCTAGCCCTCACCAGCTGGCGGAGTCAACTGAGGAATGACTGAGAATCTGAGATGTTGAGATTCGGTCACAACGAGCCGCCACACCTCGAAGACCTGTCAGTCACCTCCCCTCCCACCGTCCCTCCCTCAGTCCCTCACTCCTCTCCTGCCCTCCTTCCCTCCTCCCTCCTTCTTTCCCTTCATTCGTCCTCCCCTCCCTTCTCTCCTTCCGTCACTCCATCCTTCCTCTCCTCTCTTCCTTCCCTCCCACCTTCCCTCCCTCCCTCCCTCCCTCCCTCCCTCCCTCCCTCCTGCTCTCTTTCCCTCCGTTCCACCGTCATCTCCCTTCCTCTTCCCCTCTCAATCTTTATCCTTCTCTGCTTCCCTTCTCCCCCCTCTATTCTAACCCCTCTCCCCTCTTGCCCTCGTCTCCTTCCTCGTTTTCCATTCCATCCTCACTCCGTCCTTTTCCTTCCTTTAACCCTTTCTTTCTTCCTCCTCCTTCTCACCCCTCTGCTCCCTCTATCCTTCTACTCCATTACCCTTTCCTTCTTCACCCTCTCCCATTCTTCTAACTCTCGTTCCTCCTCCCTCTTGCTACTCACTCTTCCTGTTTGTCTCCAACACCGATTACAACCTGTCGCTGTCAGACAACTCTCTCTCTCTCTCCTTCTCTCTATTCTTATTCCTATGTAACTATCTATCTCTCCATGTCCGGTTGGTAAGTTACAGCTCTTGCAGAATGCATAGTAATGATGTGATGGTGATCTTCTTTCTCTCTCTCTCTCTCTCTCTCTCTCTCTCTCTCTCTCTCTCTCTCTCTCTCTCTCTCTCTCTCTCTCTCTCTTTCTCTTTCTCTCTCTCTCTCTCTCTCTCTCTCTCTCTCTCTCTCTCTCTCTCTCTCTCTCTCTCTCTCTCTCTCTCTCTCTCTCTCTCTCTCTCTCTCTCTCTCTCTCTCTCTCTCTTTATTCGTATACCTATCTATCTTTATATCTATGCAGGGTGGGTAGATTATGTCTGTTGCAGAGAGCATTGCAATGATGTGATAGCATTCTTATATCTCTTTCTCTTCCCTCTCTAGTTCTCTCACTTCCTCTCTCTTCTCACACCTTCACATCTGTCTATCTTTCACTTCCTCTCTATCTCACCTTCATCAATCTCTCTCTCTCTCTCCTACACCCTCCTCGCTCTCTCTATCTCTCACTTTCTATCACACCTTCATCTCCTCCGCTAGCCACCGAGAGTCGTAAGGTAAAGTGATTGCAGGTGTGTTCAGGTGGGGTGTGATGTAGTACCGCTATTATGATAGTCGAGAATACATGACTAGCCACGATAAGTCGGGGAGTGGTCAGTCTTGGATATTATTATTACTATTATTATTATTATTATTATTATTATTATTATTATTATTATTATGAAATTATTATTGTTATTATTATTAGTAGTAGTAGTAGTGCCGTATATTATACTGTATGTATTATTAACGTTCTTATATTATCTTAGTATCACTGTTGATATTGTTCTTGTAGTATTAGTGGTCATTATATAGGAACTTGTATGTATTTATGTGGTTTATAATTATATGTGTTTTACATCCAAATACTACTACTACTACTACTACGACTACTACTGCTACTACTACTATACTACTTTTTTCTCAATGGCATCCCGCCTCCCCCAATAGCCACACCTTCGCCGCCATCTTATTACCTTAAAATTCAATATCCTAATACATAAGTAGCTATCCTAGCTGTGTTGGGATAGTTGAGCCGCAGATCTATGCGGCATTCAGTGACTGTTGCCTCATAGTCAATATCTGCAACTGTTGTCGGCTTTGGGGCCGATGCTCTCGTTCCCTGGGGCAGAGCAAAGCGGACCGAAGGTGAGAAAAGGACAGTCGACAACTCATCGAGGCTGTAACATACTTCTGGGCTGATGCTTCTGTTCGGACATCACCTCCGTGAGTCTGGCGTAGAAGCATCTTGCACTTGGTCCCATCCCACCAGAGGAGTGAAGCTGCCTTGATCAACGTTCTGAATTCTCTCCCTTATGCCCTTATCTTGTCGTTCTCGTTCCTCCTGTGTGCAGCATCGAGAGCTAAGTTACGGTGACCTGCGGCCATGGGATCAAAAATCCTGATGTCGAAGACGGCTCGCTGTCCCTGCGTCCAGAATCCTCGAGCACTGACGTCAACACGGGCTTCGTTGGATGTGTTTGAAGTCCTATGTTGTAAATTCTCACCGTCCAATGGAAGGAGGGTCGGTTCTACCCTGACATCACGACAGATTTCCTTCAACATATTTGCTGTGAGATCCCTTGCTTCGTCATGCTTTATGCATATGAAGCCCCCCTTTCTTGCACACCATGATGTGATCGACGTCATAGGAAGAGCCACACACGCATTGGGAGGGCAAACCTTCTACAGACTTACCGTACCTTAGAGCAATGACATCTGTAAATTCTTGTTTATTGAGACTGAAACCATTTGCCCTTATCGGTAACGTAAACAAATTCGAGGCGCCCACTTCTTGTGCTATAGCTACTTTTTTTTCTTTAAATTCTCTGGTACTTGCAGCATCATTTGCTGCAACTTATCACTTTGGCCGTGCTATCGTTCTGCCGTAATGGACCGTCGAATCTTGTTTACTTCGCTGGTATCCACCTCACCTGTTGCGTTCTGAGCAAATATGTGGTCAGTGAGGGCTGCCGTGAGCTTACCTGAGTTTTTATGTTCCGTGGTAGTGCAAGGAGTGATCTTTCTGCTGGGGTTAAGTGAAGATATTTCACTAATTTGGTAATGAAATTGACGCTGATAGCTTCTTCCAGAGGGTGGAGGAGGGGTGCGATTTCAGGAATAGTGCGCATCAGGTAGTTCCAGTAATGCTTGATTCCATTGTGAATGCCGCAAAAACTGCTTGTGGTTCTGTGTCAGCAATATCAGACAGAGCTTAGATTTCCCTAACCCACTCATTCACCTTTCTCGTTACGTACTCGGTCTTGAAGTCCTTCGTGCCGACTACTGCGCCTAGGTGTCTTTGGCTATCCTTTGTTATTTTGACCTCACTTCCACCGAATACCTCCATAGAGTTCTGGCTTCACACTGAGGAAGGACTTGCTGGCGTTTGGGTGGTACTCTATTTGTGGACCATATAATGTTACCAAGTTCCACCACATTTTGATGTCCCCCACTTTTCCTGCTCCTGTTAGGTTGTCAGCATACGCAACTTGCTTGACCTCGGTTGTTTCAAATTTGATTGTATGTTGGAGCACTGATAGGCCTATTGCTTACATTGCCATTGCAACAGGGTCCCCCTGCGTTGTTCCCTCAGTTGACTGTATGATGGTATCACCTCTTAGAGCCTTGATGCTTACTATATAGAAGTCTGATGGGTTCCTATAGATGATTTCAACATACATTGCGAAGCTTGGACACTTGATCTTGATGTTGTACAGTGTGGCCTTGCGGTTAAGTATGTTGAATGCGTTTGAAGCGTCAAGCAGAAGAACTGCCTCACAATCACGCTGCTCAAATCTCGTTCTCATGGCATGAATGGTAGCTTCCCCTCCAGCCTGGTGGCCAGCACAAACTTGCAGGTTCCCTGCAGCTGCCATGACGTCATCATTTACCACCTCCATTATACATTTTCCGATGATCCACCTCAGCGCTTCCCCCACCCCTATCGGCCTACATCCGGGATTCTTATCCCGCGGAATGAGGCGGCAGGCCGTCAGAGCATGGAGGTGTTGGCAGAACGAGGTTGCTAGCTTTCTTGCAAGGGCGGCAATGGCGGTGCAGAGATCACTTGCTACGGGGCCAAACTTGTTTGTGCCGAGGATGACTCTCCAACCGTTTGCATCCAGACCTGAAGGGCCGGCTCCTCCCTGAGTTTTCAGTGCTTTTTTCCACACCATCTCTCCTGTTATTTTCTCGAACAGGTCGGCATTTGGTGGGATATAGTCACCCTGGAACCTGATGCCTTCGTCTTCGCTTGCATTTGGATTTTTTTCTTACTACTACTACTTTTTTTTGCGATGCCTCCAGGCTCCTCCAATAGCCACACCTTCGCCGCCATTATTACCTTAATATTAAATATCCTAATACATAAGTAGCTATCCTAGCTGTGTTTGGATAGTTGAGCCGCAGATCTATGCGACATTCAGTGACTGTTGCCTCATAGTCAATATCTGCAACGTGTTGTTGGCTTTGGGGGTCGAAGCTTTCGTTCCCCTGAGGCAGAGCAAAGCCGACCGAAGGAGAGAGATGAGGACAGTCGACATCTCCTCCAGGCTGTAACATAACTTCTGGGCTGCTGTTTCTGTTCGGATATCACCTCCGCGAGTCTGGCGTAGAAGCATCTTGCACTTGGTCCCATCCCACCAGAGGTTGTGAACACTAGAGGAGTGAAGCCCCCTTTCTTGCACACCATGGCGTGATCGACGTCATAGGAAGAGCCACACACGCATTGGGAGGGCAAACCTTCTACTGGCCTACCGTACCTTAGAGAATTGGCTTATGTAAATTCTTGTTCTACTACTACTACTACTAATAATAATAACAATAATAATAATAATACAAATGATGATAAATATAGTAATAATGATAACAATACCACTAGCCTTATAACTATACTACTACTACTGATGATGATAATAATAATAATAATAATGATAATAATAATAATAATAAAACAATAATAATAATAACAACAACTACTACAGACAGGTGATGTATATATCCTGCCACCACACGTCAGGAAATCTTCTGTTATTTATCTCATTTATATTTTGAAATATTCTCGTCTTATCTGTGTGTGTGTCAATGTCTGTCTGGGAGGATATTACTCGTAGCACCACTTCCTTCATTAACTTAATTACTTCCTCTCGTTTTGTTACTCACCTTCTTCGGTAACTGTGAGAGAGAGAGAGGTGAGGAAATGAGAGATAGAGGGTGGTTAGAGAGATGGAGAAAGAGAGAGGGAGAGAGATAGAGAGAGAGAGAGAGGTTAGATAGATGGATAGACAGAGGAGGTTAGAAAGATGGATAAACAGACACAAACATATCTTAGAGATGAATGAAAGAGACATATACCCAAGAGATGGATAGAGATAGATTAAGAGAGATAGAGAGAACATGATACTGGTAAGTGATAGAGAGAAAGCAGTAGGGAGGTACAGATAGAGAAGGATATATATAGAGAAAAAGAGGACGAAACAGGGAGAAAGATAGAGAGATAGGGAGAGATATACTGATGCTAAGTTAAATAGAGATCAAGATACATTGATAAAGGGAGAGAAGGAGATGGAGGGGGAGATAGACAGACAGACAGACAGATAGACCGATTCTAGACACAGATAGACCGATTCATTCACTATACAAATTACAAACTGTAGAAGCTGCTGTACTTGTAGTTATTTTGGATAGTGGAGGACGGTGGTAGTGGAGGTAGATAGATAGATAGATAGATAGATAGATAGATAGATAGATAGATAGATAGATAGGTTAGATGGATCGTAGAGTCCAAGACCACTCCCCCCCCTCTCTCTCTCTCTCTCTCTCTTTATATACACTTAGCTATTCAACAGGTGGACTATTGTCAGAGGTTTATCTTAGACAATATGCAACAAATGACCCCTGACCTCTGACCTTTAGCCATGGGGTCAACAACACGCTTCTGTAACCTAAACAAAGTTAATATACAACCCAACGAGGTATTTAGTTAATACTTTAGAGCGTTTATGAGATGTGACGACCAAATAGTTCACACGAGAAGCTTACATGTTAAAAGATACGCTCACAAACTCTCACTGGTCGTGTCTGTTACGAGTGTGTTACGTCAAGACTTTCTCACTGGTCGTGTCTGTTACGGGTGTGTTACGTCAAGACTTTCTCACTGGTCTTGTCTGTTACGGGTGTGTTACGTCAAGACTTTCTCACTGGTCGTGTCTGTTATGGGTGTGTTACGTCAAGACTTTCTCACTGGTCTTGTCTGTTACGGTGTTACGTCAAGACTTTCTCACTGGTCGTGTGTGTTACCGGGTGTGTTACGTCAAGACTTTCTCACTGGTTGTGTCTGTTACGGGTGTGTTACGTCAAGACTTTCTCACTGGTCTTGTCTGTTACAGGTGTGTTACGTCAAGACTTTCTCACTGGTCGTGTCTGTTATGGGTGTGTTACGTCAAGACTTTCTCACTGGTCGTGTCTGTTATGGGTGTGTTACGTCCAAGACTTTCTCACTGGTCGTGTTTGTTACAGGTGTGTTACGTCAAGACTTTCTCACTGGTTGTGTCTGTTACGGGTGTGTTACGTCAATACTTTCTCACTGGTCGTGTTGTTACACGGGTATTATTACGTCAATACTTTCTCACCGGTCGTGTGTGTTACAGGTGTGTTACGTCAAGACTTTTCTCACTGGTTGTGTCTGTTACGGGTGTGTTACGTCAATACTTTCTCACTGGTTGTGTCTGTTACAGGTGTGTTACGTCATTTTCTCACTGGTTGTGTCTGTTACAGGTGTGTTACGTCAATACTTTCTCACTGGTTGTGTCTGTTACGGGTGTGTTACGTCAAGACTTTCTCTCTGGTCGTGTGTTACGGGTGTGTACGTCAAGACTTTCTCTCTGGTCGTGTATTGTTACGTTTGTTACGTCAATACTTTCTCACTGGTCGTGTCTGTTACAGGTGTGTTGCGTCAAGACTTTCTCACTGGTCTTGTCTGTTACAGGTGTGTTACGTCAAGACTTTCTCACTGGTTGTGTCTGTTACGGGTGTGTTACGTCAATACTTTCTCTCTGGTCGTGTCTGTTACCGGGTGTGTTACGTCAATACTTTCTCACTGGTCGTGTCTGTTACGAGTTGTGTTACGTCAAGACTTTCTCACTGGTCGTGTCTGTTACGGGTGTGTTACGTCAAAACTTTCTCACTGGTTGTGTCTGTTACGGGTGTGTTACGTCAAGACTTTCTCACTGGTCGTGTGTGTTACGTTTGTAGGTGTGCAACTGAGAGTCGAACTGTGGACATTATAGAGTCCGTCTGTTTACTGTAGCCGCTAAGCCACCACCACCAGATGCAGGATGGACTGGTAATGTGTGTGTGTTACGATTTGTACTCTCTCTCTCTCTCTCTCTCTCTCTCTCTCTCTCTCTCTCTCTCTCTCTCTCTCTCTCTCTCTCGCTATCTCGTTCTCTTTGGCTTTCTTTTTATTAATTACACTTTTATCATTCTCTCTTTCCTCTTTCTTCTATCTTCTCATTGTCTCTCTTATGTTCTTCTCTTGGGGTTCGCTATCTATCTAACCATCTTTCTATCTGTTTCAAAACACACACACACACACACACACACACACACACACACACACACACACACACACTAACCTCATTCTAACTGTATCTTAATGTGTAAAATCGACAAAACAAACCCTGATTCACACACAAATCACACACATCAGGAAGGAACTATGGCGTTACCTTTTATTTTTTTGTTATTACTTTTGGATAATGGTGTAATAGCGTGAGATAATTACGCTATTTAACACACTACAGATTACTCAGGGTTAGTTTTTAGGGTCAGTGTTGAGGTGGGTGTGTGTGTGTGTGTGTGTGTGTGTGTGTGTGTGTGTGTGTGTGTGCAAGGGCCGTGGTGGGTTTAGTCTTGCCAAGTGAATTTGCAAAATAGGATTGTCTCTCTCTCTCTCTCTCTCTCTCTCTCTCTCTCTCTCTCTCTCTCTCTCTCTCTCTCTCTCTCTCTCCCCTAATGCACATCACAACATTTAACTAATGGTCTCATGCACCTCCATTTGTGTCTCTGTATCTACACGCTCATCGGAATACGTAAAATAACGATAATTAGACAATATACAGTATATATGAGAAACACTTATGCCCTCCACCCTCACCTTGTCGTTCACCCTCGCCTTGTCTTTCACCCTCACCTTGTCGTTCACCCTCACCTTGTCGTTCACTCACCTTGTCTTCACCCTCACCTTGTTGTTCACCCTCGCCTTGTCTTTCACCCTCACCTTGTCGTTCACCCTCACCTTGTCGTTCACCCTCACCTTGTCTTTCACCCTCACCTTGTCGTTTCACCCTCACCTTGCCTCACCCTCACCTTGTCGTTCACCCTCACCTTGTCTTTCACCCCTCACCTTGTCTTTCACCCTCACCTTGTCTTTCACCCTCACCTTGTCTTTCACCCTCACCTTGTCGTTCACCAGCACCTTGTCTTTCACCCTCACCTTGTTGTTTCCCTCACCTTGTCTTTCACCCTCCACCTTGTCTTTCACCCTCACCTTGTCTTTCACCCTCACCTTGTCTTTCACCCTCACCTGTCTTTTCACCCTCACCTTGTCTTTCACACTCACCTTGTCTTTCACCCTCACCTTGTCTTTCACCCTCACCTTGTCACCCTCACCTTGTCTTTCACCCTCTGCTTGTCTTTCACACTCGCCTTGTCTTTCACCCTCCTTGTCGTTCACCCTCACCTTGTCGTTCACCCTCACCTTGTCGTTCACCCCTCACCTTGTTGTTCACCCTCGCCTTGTCTTTCCACCCCTCACCTTGTCGTTCACCCTCACCTTGTCGTTCACCCTCACCTTGTCTTTCACCCTCACCTTGTCGTTCACCCTCACCTTGCCTTTCACCCTCACCTTGTCGTTCACCCTCACCTTGTCTTCACCCTCACCTTGTCTTTCACCCCTCACCTTGTCTTTCACCCTCACCTTGTCTTTCACCTCACCTTGTGTCCACCTTGTCTTTCCCCTCACCTTGTTTCTCCCTCACCTTGTCTTTCACCCTCACCTTGTCTTTCACCCCTCACCTTGTCTTTCACCCTCACCTTGTCTTTCACCCCTCACCTTGTCTTTCACCCTCCTTGTCTTTCACACTCACCTTGTCTTTCACCCTCACCTTGTCTTTCTCCCTCACCTTGTCTTTCACCCTCACCTTGTCTTTCCCCTCCTTGTCTTTCACCCTCACCTTGTCTTTTCACCCTCACCTTGTCTTTCACACTCACCTTGTCTTTCTCCCTCACCTTGTCTTTCACCCTCACCTTGTCTTTCACCCTCACCTTGTCGTTCTCCCTCACCTTGTCTTTTCTCCCTCACCTTGTCTTTCACCCTCACCTTGTCTTTCACCCTCACCTTGTCTTTCACCCTCATCTTGCTTTCACCTCACCTTGTCTTTCACCCTCACCTTGTCTTTCACCCCTCACTTGTCTTTTCACCTCACCTTGTCTTTCACCCCTCACCTTGTCGTTCACCCACCTTGTCTTTCACCCTCACCTTGTTGTTCTCCCTCACCTTGTCTTTCACCCTCACCTTGTCTTTCCCCCCTCACCTTGTCTTTCACCCCTCACCTTGTCTTTCACCCTCACCTTGTCTTTCACCCTCACCTTGTCTTTCACACTCACCTTGTCTTTCACCTCACCTTGTCTTTCTCCCTCACCTTGTCTTTACCCTCACCTTGTCTTTCTCCCTCACCTTGTCTTTCACCCTCACCTTGTCTTTCACCCTCCACCTTGTCTTTCACACTCACCTTGTCTTTCTCCCTCACCTTGTCTTTCACCCTCACCTTGTCTTTCACCCTCACCTTGTCGTTCTCCCTCACCTTGTCTTTCTCCCTCACCTTGTCTTTCACCCTCACCTGTCTTTCACCCTCACCTTGTCTTTCACCCCTCATCTTGTCTTTCACCCTCACCTTGTCTTTCACCCCTCACCTTGTCTTTCACCCTCATCTTGTCTTTCTCCCTCACCTTGTCTTTCACCCTCACCTTGTCGTTCACCCTCACCTTGTCTTTCACCCTCACCTTGTCTTTCACCCTCATCTTGTCTTTCACCCTCACCTTGTCTTTCTCCCCTCACCTTGTCGTTCACCCTCACCTTGTCTTTCACCTCACCTTGTCTTTCTCCCTCACCTTGTCTTTCACCCCTCACCTTGTCTTTCACCCTCACCTTGTCTTTCTCCCTCACCTTGTCTTTCACCCTCACCTTGTCTTTTCACCCTCCTTGTCTTTCCACCTCACCTTGTCTTTCACCCCTCACCTTGTCTTTCTCCCTCACCTTGTCTTTCTCCCTCACCTTGTCTTTCACCCTCACCTTGTCTTTCACCCTCACCTTGTCTTTCACCCTCATCTTGTCTTTCACCCTCACCTTGTCTTTCACCTCACCTTGTCTTTCACCCTCACCTTGTCTTTCACCCCTCACCTTGTCTCACCTCACCTTGTCTTTCTCCCTCACCTTGTCTTTCACCCCTCACCTTGTCTTTCTCCCTCACCTTGTCTTCACCCTCACCTTTCTCCCTCACCTTGTCGTTCTCCTCACCTTGTTGTTCTCCCTCACCTTGTCTTCACCCTCACCTTGTCTTTCACCCTCACCTTGTCCTCCTCACCTTGTCTTTCACCCTCACCTTGTCTTTCACCCTCACTTGTCTTTCACCTCACCTTGTCTTTCCTCACCTTGTCTTTCACCCTCTGCTGCTTTCACCCTCACCTTGTCTTTCACCCTCACCTTGTCTTTCACCCTCACCTTGTTGTTCACCCTCACCTTGTCTTTCACCCTCACCTTGTCTTTCACCCTCACCTTGTCTTTCACCCTCACCTTTTGTTCACCCTCCACCTTGTCTTTCACCTCACCTTGTCTTTCACCCTCACCTTGTCTTTCACCCTCACCTTGTCTTTCACCCTCACCTTGTCTTTCACCCTCACCTTGTCTTTCACCCCTCACCTTGTCTTTCACCCTCACCTTGTCTTTCACCCCTCACCTTGTCTTTCACCCTCTTTCACCCTCACCTTGTCTTTCACCCTCCACCTTGTCTTTCACCCTCACCTTGTCTTTCACCCTCACCTTGTCTTTCACCCTCACCTTGTCTTTCACCCTCACCTTGTATTTCACCCTCACCTTGTCTTTCACCCTCACCTTGTCTTTCACCCTCATCTTGTCTTTCACCCTCACCTTGTCTTTCACCCTCACCTTGTCTTTCACCCCTCACCTTGTCTTTCACCCTACCTTGTCTTTCACCCTCACCTTGTCTTTCACCCTCGCCTTGTCTTTCACCCTCCTTGTCTTTCACCCTCACTTTGTCTTTCACCTCACCTTGTCTTTCACCCTCACCTTGTCTTTCACCCTCGCCTTGTCTTTCACCCTCGCCTTGTCTTTCACCCTCCTTTGTCTTTCACCCTCACCTTGTCTTTCACCCTCGCTTGTCTTTCACCCTCACTTTGTCTTTCCCCCCTCTCACCTTCTCTTCCTTCTCACCTCCTCTCCATTCCTCCCTCTCTTTGGCCCCCACCCTCTCCATCCTCCTTTTCCACTTTCACCTCCTCTCCCATTCACCCATCCTAATTTCTCTCTCTCTCCCTTCCCTCCTTCACCGCTCCTCTCTCTCTCTCTCTCTCTCTCTCTCAACACCCTATCTTTCCATCACCAGGTTTCACAGCCCCTCTCCTCTTTCCTCTGTCTTTCCTCCCTCCTCTTCCATCCCTCCTTCTATCTCTCTCCGTCTCCTCCTTCCTCTTCCCTTCCTACCACTCCTATCTTCACCTCCCACCCCTTCCTCCCTCTCACCTCCTCACCTTCCTTCAACCACACCTCTCACCTCTTCCACCTGCCTCCCACCGCAGCTAATTTATCACACCTTAGATACAGGTATGGTAAAAAGATTCCACTCAATCTTCCTCCTCTACCTACTCTGGATACTCCTCACATAATTAGAGAAAGACAGACAGACTTACGGAGAAAAGCAGAATGAGATATACCCCCTTTATTTACGGTAGGAGGGGGTGAGTGATTATAAAGCGAAAAGAGAACTAAATTAAATAAATAAAACAGCAAATAAGAAAGAGAGGAATAGTTGTGTATGTTAAATTAATTCCTAGGATATATGAGATGGAGGCATGATACGTGACTGTTACTGATGACACGGGGCGATACGACTGTAATGGGCATGATACGACTGTTAATGCATGATCGACTGTTGCGTTAATGAAAGGGCATTACGACTGACTGGGCATGATACGACTGTTAATGGGCATGATACGACTGTTAATGGGCATGATACGACGTAGTGGGCATGATACGACTGTTAATGGGCATGATACGACTGTTAATGGGCGTGATACGACTGTTAATGGGCGTGATACGACTGTTAATGGGCGTGATACGACTGTTATGGGCATTATTCGACCGTTAATGGGCATGATACGACTGTTAATGGCCATGATACGACTGTTAATGTCATGATACGACTGTTAATGGGCATGATACGACTGTTACTGGGCATGATACGACTGTTAGGCCAGGTACAACTGTTAATGGGCATGGTACGACTGTTAATGGGCATGATATGAATGTCAATGGACATGATACAACTTAATGGGCATGATGCAGTTGTTAATGGGTATGATGTAGCTGTTAATGGGCATGGTATAACTGTTAATGGGCATGGTACGACTGTTAATTGGCGTGATACGACTGTTAATGGGCATGATACGACTTAATGAGCATGATATAACTGTTAATGGGCATGATGTAACTGTTAATGGGCATGATACAACTTAATTGGCATGATGCAACTACTAATGGGCATGATACGCAATTGGCATGATGCCTACTATGGGCATGATACGATTGCTAATGGACATGATACAGCTGTTAATGGGCATGATACGACTGCTAATTGGCATGATAAGACTGTTAATGGGCTGGATACGACTATTAATCGGCATGATGTATCTGTTAATTGGCATGATACGACTGTTAATGGGCATGATACGACTGTTAATTGGCATGATACGACTTAATGAGCATGATGTAACTGTTAATGGCCATGATACTACGTAATGGGCATGATGCAACTGTTAATGGGCATGGTACGACTGTTAATGGGCATGATACGACTTAATAAGCATGATGTAACTGTTAATGGGCATGATGTAACTGTTAATGGGCATGATGTAACTGTTAATGGGCATGATACAACGTATTGGGCATGATGCAACTGTTAATGGGCATGATACGACTGCTAATGGGCATGATGCAACTATTAATGGTTCTGAACTACTATCCACTTAAGACGAATACACACACACACACACACTTTATGTCCCCCTTGGGCGTAGTGGAGGAGAACAATGAAGGTGTCCAACTACTTGAAGAAGAGAACGGAAATACCTCAATAAATATTAACATCTTAATAGATTAATTTTCTGACAGGTTTTTCAGAGTTCCAGAGTTCTAAGAGAGAGAGAGAGAGAGAGAGAGAGAGAGAGAGAGAGAGAGAGAGAAGGGGGGCGGACAGACAGACAGATAAAGAATAGAAAGTAAGATAAATAACTATACAGAGCAAGAGATACAGTGTAAGAAAGAGAAAGTATGCGATAGAAAGATAACGAAACATGAATTAAAGATAGAGAAAGAAACGTACATACAGACAAAAAAGTGAAAGAGGTAGTAGACAAACAGACAAAGAACAGACATGTATAGAACAAGAGAAACATTTATTGGAAGAAAGAATAAGACAGAGAAGATGAACGAAATACAGAAAAGAAACGTAGAGAAACAAAACATAAAAGAGGCAGACAGACAGACAGACAGAGTCATTAGGGTCCCACAAAGAAAGGAAAGGTCTTCGTCGGAACAAATTTCTCCACTTTTCACTCGGTTTTTACCTTTAGTTATTGTTATTTATGTGATATTTTTTGGCGGGTAATTTTGGCGCGCAATTTTTGGCGGGTAATTGTAGCGCGTAACTTTTGGTGGGTAACACTGGCTCCTTATTTCTGACGTGTTATTTTTTGACGGGTGATTTTGGTAAGCTGTAGAGTGTTTTACGAATGATTTAAGTTGTTTTTCGAGAGTGTAGTGAAGGGCAAAATAATATCTCGTCTTGCGTTAACCAGAATAAAATATACCTAAAATGCGACAACAATTCCTTTAAGGGTTAATGTTTGTTTATGTGTCATGGGATGGGGTGATGGGAGGAGGTGGGGGAGGGGTTACCAACTGATTGTCATGCTCCTTACCGCCTCTACTAATTACACCACTATTCCCAACGTCACTCGTACCGGCATTACCTTTACTTTAACTACCACAGCTGCTAATACCACTCTCACTACCACCACTACCACAGCTGCTAATACCACTCTCACTACCACCACTACCACAGTTGCTAATACCACTCTCATTACCACCACTAACACAGCTGCTAATACCACTCTCGCTACCACCACTACCACAGCTGCTAATACCACTACCACAGCTGTTAATACCACTCTCACTACCACCACTACCACAGCTGCTAATACCAATCTCACTACCACCACACCACAGTTGCTAATACCACTCTCATTACCACCACTACCACAGCTGCTAATACCACTCACTACCACCACTACCACAGCTGCTAATACCACTCTCACTACTACCACTACCACAGCTGCTAATACCAATCTCACTACCACCACTACCACAGTTGCTAATACCACTCTCATTACCACCACTACCACAGCTGCTAATACCACTCACTACCACCACTACCACAGCTGTTAATACCACTCTCACTACCACCACTACCACAGCTGCTAATACCAATCTCACTACCACGACTACCACAGTTGCTATACCACTCTAATTACCACCACTACCACTGCTGCTAATACCACTCTCACTACCACCACTACCACAGCTGCTAATACCACTCTCACTATCACCACTACCACAGCTGATATCCACTCTCACTACCACCACTACCACAGCTGCTAATACCACCTCACTACCACCACTACCACAGCTGCTAATACCACCTCACACCACCACTACCACAGCTGCTAATACCACCTCGCTCACCACCACTACCACAGCTGCTAATACCATTCTCACCACCACTACCACAGCTGCTATACCACTCTCACTACCACCACTACCACAGCTGCTAATACCACTCTCACTATCACCACTACCACAGCCTGCTAATACCACTCACTACCACCACTACCACAGCTGCTAATACCACTCTTACTACCACCACTACCACAGCTGCTAATACCATTGTCACTACCACCACTACCACAGCTGCTAATACCACTCTCACTACCACCACGACCACAGCTGCTAATACCACTCTCACTACCACCACTACCACGCTGCCAATACCACTCACTACCACCACTACAGCTGCTAATACCATTCTCACTACCACCACTACCACAGCTGCTAATACCACTCTCACTACCGCCACTACCACAGCTGCTAATACCACTCTCACGACCACCACTACCACAGCTGCTAATACCACTCTCACTATGACCACTACCACAGCTGCTAATACCACTCTCACTATGACCACTACCACCCCTGTTAATACCACTCTTACTCCCACCACTTATACCTCTACCATACCCATACCAACATCAATACTACAACTACCACGATCACAAATACCATCTCTACTAACACCACTATTACAAGTTATCCCCAACCTCATTACCACCATCACTACCACCATCGCCATCGATATGACTACCACAATTTTCAACCTTCCGTATCAATATGGCAACAATTCTTACTACCACCCTATTTACAACCACTCCCACTACTACTGCTACTACTACTACTACTACTACTTTTTTTTTTCGTGGCCTCCAGCCTCCCTCAATAGCCACACCTTCGCCACCATTTTATTACCTTAATATTAAATATCCTAATACATAAGTAGCTATCCTATCTGTGTTGAATTAGTTGAGCCGCAGATCTATGCGGCATTCAGTGACTGTAGCCTCATAGTCAATATCTGCAACTGTTGTCGGCATTGGCGACAAAGCTCTCGTTCCCCTGAGGCAGAGCAAAGCCGACCAAAGAAGAAAGACAGTCGACATCTCATCCAGGCTAGCAACATAACGCCAACCAGAGGTTAGCAGACACTAGAGGAGTGAAGCTGCGCATCAGCATTTGAATTCTCTCCCGTTTGTATATACTACTGTCGTTCTCGTTCCTCCTGTAAAGCGCAGTATCGAGGCCCCAGATTCTTGATGACATGCGGCCATGGGATCAAAAATCTGATGTCGAAGAAAGCTCGCTGTCCCCGCGTCAGAATCCTCGAGCACTGGCGTCTACTGGCTTCGTTAGTGTGTTTGAAGTCCTGTGTTGGAAGATCTCACCCAGCCAATGGGAGGAGGGTCGGTTCTACCATGACATCAGCAGATTTCCTTAACATATTTGCTGTGAGTCCCTTACCTTATCATGCCTCATGCATATGAAGCCCCCTTTCTTGCACACCATGGCGTGATCGCCATCATAGGAAGAGCCACACACGCATTGGGAGGGCAAACCTTCTACTGGCCGACCGTACCTTAGAGCAATGGCATCTATAAATTCTTGTTTATTAAGACTGAAAACATTTGCCCTTATCGGTAACGTAGTTAACCAGTTCGAGGTGCAACCTCCTGCGCTATAGCTACTTTTTTTCACATTTTCTGGTACCTGCAGCAACAGTTGCTGCGACTTATCATTTTGGCAGTGCTGTCGATCTGCCGTAATGGACCTACGAATCTTGTTTACTTCACTGGTATCCACCTACCCTGTTGCGTTCTGGGCTATTATGTGGTCCATGAGGGCTGCCGTGAGCTTAAGTGAATTTTGATGTTCGGTGGCTGCAATCTCCTCTGGATTGGTTAGTCCCATCCCTCCCAGTCTTGATGGAAGTGCAAGAAGTGCTCTTTCTGCTGGGGTTAAGTCAGGGTGTTTCACTAATTTAGGAATGAAATTGACACTAATAACTTCTTCCAGAGGGTGGAGGAGGGGTCCGATATCAGGGATAGTACGCATCAGGTAGTTCCA
This sequence comes from Homarus americanus, assembly GCF_018991925.1. Lineage (NCBI taxonomy): Eukaryota > Metazoa > Arthropoda > Malacostraca > Decapoda > Nephropidae > Homarus > Homarus americanus. The sequence goes on along the minus strand of NW_024735554.1, from coordinate 14,094,863 downwards.
ACGATGCTTGACTCCATGGGTGAATGCAGCAAAGGCCGCATGTGGCTCTGTGTTAGCAATCTCAGACAGAGCTTGGATTTCACTAACTCACTCATTCACCTTTCCCGCTACGTACTCGGTCTTGAAGTCCGTAGTGCCAATTACTGCGCCTAGATGTCTTTGGCCGTCCTTAGTTATTTTGACCTCACTTCTGCCAAAAACCTCCAATGCCCGTTCATAATGTTCTGGCTTCATGATGAGGAAGGACTTGCTGGCGTTTGGGTGGTACCCTATTTGTGGACCTCGCGATGTTACCAAGTCCCACCACTTTTTGATGCCCTCCACTTTTCCTGCTCCTGTAAGGTCATCAGCATATGCCACTTGTTTGACCCCAGTTGTTTCAAATGTTATTTCTTGTTGGAGCACTGATAGGCCAGTTGCATACATTGCCATTGCAACAGATGGTATCACCTCTCAGAGCCTTGTTGTTTACTATATAGAGGTCTGATGGATTCCTATACGAATTTTCAACATACATTGCAAAGCTTGGACACTTGATCTTGATGTTGTGCAGTGCAGCCTTGCGGGGTTAAGTATGTTGAATGCGTTTGAAGCGTCCACCAGGAGAACGGCCTCACAATCACGCTGCTCAAATATCAATCTCATGGCGTGAATGGCGGCCTCCCCGCCAGCCTGGTGGCCAGCACACACTTGTAGGTTCCCTGCTGCTGCCCTGACATCATCCTTTACCACCTCCATTATGCAGTTTCCGATGATGCGCCTCAGCACTTCCCCCACCCCTATAGGCCTACATCCTGGTTTCTTTTCCAGCCTCTCCTAATAGCCATACCTTCGCCACCATTTGATTACCTTAAAATTAAATATCCTAATATATAAGTAGCTACCCTGGCTGTGTTGAGTTAGTTGAGCCGCAGATACTAATACTACCATCACTACTTAATCAACACCGTTACTCCAGTGATCGCCTCCCCTAACACCATCATCCCCTTCCTTTGCCCTTACACCATCCCCCCCAGCAATATCCCCCACCCCTAAATCACCTTCCCCACCACCCCTTCCATTCCTTACCACCCTTACATCCCGCCCCTTCTACCCTTTGCTTTTCCCCATCACCTTCCTTTGCCCCTTACACCCCCAACCCAATATCCCCACCCCTAAATCACCTTCCCCACCACCTTGTCCCACCTGCCCTCCCCTTGCACCACCCTTCCCTCCCTACACCACCTTTCTTACCCCTTGCACCACTTCCCATCCTCCCCCATACACCCATCTTTCCCATCACTCCCCCCTCACCCCCTCTTCCCCATCCTCCCCCCTCCACCCCTCCTCCCTTCCTTCCCTCCCCATCCTCCCCTTCACCCTCCTCCCCCCTCACCTCCCTCACCCCTCCCCTCTGCATTTCCCTCTCCCTCTCCCTCCCCCTCCTCCCATTCACCCTCTCACCTCCTCCCCTTCCCTCACCTCCCTCTTACCTCCTCCCCATACCCCTCTCCCTCCTCTCCTCTTGCCCTTACCTCCCCTCCTCCTCCCTCCCCACATCACCCTTCCTATCCCCTCACCCCCTCCTCCCCTCACCCCTCCCCTAAACCTCCCCTCACCCCTCCTCTCCCCTTACCCTCCCCTGCCCACCCTCCTCCCCCTTACCCCTCCTCTCCCTCCCCCTCCCTCTCCCTCACCCCTCTCCCTCACCCCTCCTCCCCTCACCCCTCCTCCTCCTCAACCCCTTACCCCTCCTCCCCTCACCCCCTGCCCCCCTCCCCTCATCCCCCTCCCCTCCCCTCATCCCCTTCCTCCCCCTCACCCCTCCCTCCCCCCCTCACCCCTCCCCCCCTCACCCTCTCCTCCCTCCAGCCTTACCCTTCCTCCCCTCACACTCCTCCCCTTCCCACCCCTCCCTACCCCTTAACCTCCCTCTCCCTCCCATCCTCCCTCACCCTCCCTCTCCCCCACCCCTCCCCCTCCTCCCTCACCCCCCCCCTCCTGCTCCCTCTCCCCCACCCCCTCCCCCTCCCCTCACACTGCTCCCTCTCCCTACCCCCCCCTCCTCCCGCCCACTGCTACTGTCACCAACTCCCAGTCCTAGATTAGCCCAGGTATTAGGTCACCGGCACAGGCAGTGAAAGACGTCACCAGCACAGGTAGTGGGCGCCTTGTCACCAGCACAGGTAGTGGGCGACCTGTCTCCTGCACAGGTAGTGGGCGACCTGTCTCCAGCACAGGTAGCGGGTGACCTATCACAATTAATGAAGTATGATGGCAGTCATTAAGCCCAGTAGCTGAATTATTATTAATGATTCTTGCAATAATTCATGTGGTTGTAATCCAGTCGTAGTGTAATTTAGACGCCATTTTAACCCCTACCATCAACGTACGAACACATGATACAAAGAACTAACCATCGCTATGCCACAACCTAAGCAAGACGGTTAATGCTTCCTCACATAATAATAATAATAATAATAATAATAATAATAATAATAATAATAATAAACGGTTTATTTATAGAGTTGCAGCCGGTGGCTGAAAATATACAGACTTACATTAGATTTAGACATAATGATATAATATGCATGACATATACAGTTACGTGAGTGTAGTGACATATACAGTTACGTGAGTGTAGTGACATATACAGTCACGTGAGTGTACTGACATATACGGTTACGTGAGTGTACTGACATACAGTTACGTGAGTGTAGTGACATATACAGTTCCGTGAGTGTAGTGACATATACATTTACGTGAGTGTACTGACATATACAGTTACGTGAGTGTACTGACATACAGTTACGTGAGTGTAGTGACATATACAGTTCCGTGAGTGTACTGACATATACAGTTACGTGAGTGTATGGACATACAGTTACGTGAGTGTACGGACATATACGGTTACGTGAGTGTACTGACATACAGTTACGTGAGTGTACGGACATATACGGTTACGTGAGTGTAGTGACATATACAGTCACTTGAGTGAAGTGACATATACAGTTACGTGAGTGTAGTGACATATAGTTACGTGAGTGTGGTGACATATACAGTTACGTGAGTGTAGTGACATATACAGTTACGTGAGTGTACAGTTACGTGAGTGTAGTGACATATACAGTTACGTGAGTGTAGTGACATATACAGTTACGTGAGTGTACAGTTACGTGAGTGTAGTGACATATACAGTTACGTGAGTGTAGTGACATGCAGTTACGTGAGTGTACTTATTTATAGGTAAGAGGGAGGTGGAGCAGGTGAGGAAGAGGTGGGGGCAGGTGTGGGGAGAGAGGTGGGGAGGCAGGTGAGGGAGGAGATGGAGACAGGTGAGGAGGAGAGTGTAGGCAGGTGAGGGAGGTGCTAGGAACAAGTGAGGGAGAGATGGACTGGTGAGGAGATGGGGTGAGGACGAAGGTGGAGAGTAGATGGAGGAGGTGGAGGCAGGTGAGGGAGCAGGTGGAGGCAGGTGAGGGAGCAGGTGTACGCAGGTGAGGGAGGTGCTAGAGACAGGTGAGGGAGAAGATGTAGACAGGTGAGGGAGGAGATGGACACAGGTGAGGGAGGATGTGGAGGTAGATGAGGGAGGAGGTGGAGGCAGGTGCGGAAGTAGATAGAGACAGGTGAGGGAGGAGGGGTAGACACGTGAGGGAGGAGAGGTAGACAGATGAAGGATGAGAGGTAAACAGGTGAGGGAGGAGAGGTAGACAGGTGAAGGAGGAGATATAGACAGGTGAGGGAGGAGAGGTAGACAGGTGAAGGATGAGAGGTAGACAGGTGAGGGTGGTGAAATCTGTCGGGCAACACTTTAAGAATTCGGTACCACCTTACAGTGGGTAGACTGAATACCGACCTCAGGTATGTCTCGGCTGATTGAATACATACCTGGTGTTTAGAATGCTACTATGTATTGAGGAGTGATATCGCCTTGTTGTTCGGAGGGGGGATGAGAGAGAGAGAGCGAGAGAGAGAGAGAGAGAGAGAGGATGATTGTGTGTAATTGGTGGTCGACAAAAAGAGAGAAGGAGGGGAAGAAAAGGGTGAGAATAGGAAAAGAAAAAGGGAGAGGCACAAGATGGGATGGATAATAGTAAAAAGGAAGAAAAGAGAAATAAATAAAAAGAATAAGATTATGAATCGATTCTCTTGTGCACCCACCCACCCACCAACCAACCATCCCCAGTTAGCTCCCACATATACCTCAGGCCTAACTCATAACCCCACCCGACCAGTGTTCAGGTGACCAGCTATGGGAAAGAGGTACCACACACTCACCCTTCCCTCCTCTAAACTGGTCTCAAGTGTGTGTGTGTGTGTGTGTGTGTGTGTGTGTGTGTGTGTGTGTGTGTGTGTGTGTGTGTGTGTGTGTGTGTGTGTGTGTGTGTGTGTGTGTGTGTGTGTGTGTGTGTGTGTGTGTGTTTCGTTGTCTTCTGGTAATTTACGTTTTTATTTCCCGTTTGTTTTGAAGTTGTATCTAGAGTGTTAGTGTAATCATGTCAGTGGTAGGAGCAGTAGTGCTTTTAGTAGTAATAAGAGTATTTATAGTAAAATAACTGTACTAGCAGTAGGAACAGGAGAAGCTTTGTTACTGAATAATACAAATAATAATAATAATAATAATAATAATAATAATGATAATAATAATAATAATAATAATAATACATGTAGTAAAATAAATAAATTCTGCAATATATAATAAATATTACACTAAATAGGGATAATTGCCGATTAGCTATAACCATACCTAACCTACTTCAGTATTATTAGGCTTAAAATAAACATGCCAGTTGCTTGTTAAGGCTTAATCTTTGTTTGTAAATTTTCTTCGTCTTCAGGAAAAGATAAGCCTAACCTAACCTAACCTTACCTAACCTAACTTCATACTTAATAACATGCTTATCAGCATTACTTAAGGGCCCTAACACGGTCAATATTTACTGACAATATTAAAATACTGACAATAATATTGACCGTGTGAAGATGATATTGGTGGTCTTGCCAATGCAATATATTGTTGGAACCTGGATTGATGAGTTCTAAAATATTTCTGATATTATCAATACATACTGACCGTGTGAGGTTTCTGTCGTCTTGGCGTACACATCTACTGCACGAGATAGGTAAACACTGGTTTGTAAATAGTGTAGTGGATGAGTGGAACAAGTTACCAAACATCATCATTAACTCCAACATATAGGTTGGACGGATATATGCGCGATAGGGGTTGGGTGTAAACGGGCTGCCTAGTATAGCCCAATAGGCCCGCTGCAGTTTCCTCCATTCCAGTGCTCTTATGTTCTAATGTCTTGCTGGAGTCAACTGACCAAACAAAAAGTGACGCTCGGGATGTGTTGTTACGATTCATTCCTACATACAAAGAATTACCAGTGTTATGGGACGTCACTTTAAAGGATTATATGAACAAAGGAAAGACAAATGCAACTTATGATGAGTTGCTGATTATTTTCAAAGAAGTTAAGAAAGATGCGGTCCGGGATGATGTCAAGATCAACTTACTGAGGGTAACTTACTGTATATGAAGAATCTTAAGAAAATCAATGATTCCAAGTGATCAGGCTGTAGGGTGGATAACGTTTAGGAACCCTCATACAAAGGTCAAGATACTGTAGCTCCACAAGCTTTATGAGACGACATTTTCGTCAGCACTCCTTGGTGACTGCCTGGCAAGTTTATCCCCAATATTGAACGTGTGAGACCCGCTTTAGACACATACGTACTAAGTTTGATCATTCTCTCTCAAAACAAACACCACCAAACCCTTTCCTCCAATATTGACCAACATCACCTCCTCCACCATCACACGGTATAGCACTGTCTACTTATTAGTATCAACAACATAATAAGGGTCAATCCCCAGCGTCTTACCATGGAGACGAGAGCCATATTTTCACATCCCCTCCCTCACCCTAACCCGGCCTGCCCTCTCACCGATGCCATAGAAAGAGGCGATAGAAACAGAAAAAAATAGTAAGATAAAGAAAATATCCACAGAAAAAAATAAATGAGGAAATGAAGTGAAATATGTAGTCCTCCTTTATTAATATAAATGATGGTGGAAACAAAGGGAAGATAAAGATGAATAAGCAAAGAAGTAAGATAGAATAAAAATGAAATATAGAACGATAAATAAAAGACAGAACGAGAGTAAAAATAGATGAGAATAAGAAGGAAAGACTTAAGAGCAAAAAATAATCAGACAAGAAGAAGAATTTGTATAAGAGAAAGGATTTATAAAAATAGATGATAAGAACAAAGGGAAATATTTAAAGAACAAGAGAAATATAGGAAGATGAACTCAACCTTGTTAGACATTTACTCATATTCTTTATTGATCTGTGTTTTTGTTTGTCCAACATCTATATAGTATTTTTTGTTTCGTTTATATATTTAAGATAATATGGCTTTGGTTGACACACACACACACACACACTTACATGGGCGCCAACATCAGGTCACAAGAATGTTTACAAGTCCAGCTCAAACATTACCAGATCTATAGTTAGTCTATCTGTTGACTCTTTGTTTATTACATATTTCGTTTAAAGCTTTTATCAGTCAAGTGACCCACTCCTCTATTTCACCTTATGTAACTTATCATCTCTGTTCATTGTATATTTTCGCCCTTCGTGCTGCCATGTTATCTTAATAAACCATTAATTATTATTATTATTATTATTATTATTATTATTATTATTATTAATTATGTATATACATACACAGGTGCACAGCCATTACACATACATACACATACACACAATCGCACACACATATACATCTCATCCATGCACACACATCACATGTATTTACATACACACACACACACACATCACATGTATTTACACACACACACACACACACACACACACACACACAA